>NC_090933.1:469378478-469681509 GCF_040938575.1 Ambystoma mexicanum
TGTATTCCAGGGGCTCGCGGGTGGTTTCACACGCGATTGGGCTGCGTGTGTGTATTTCAGGGGTGCGCGGGAAGATACACACGCGATTGGCCTCGGCGCATGTATTCCAGGGGCTCGCGGGTGGTTTCACACGCGATTGGCCTGGGCACGTGTATTCCAGGGGCTCCCGGGTGGTTTCACACGCGATTGGGCTGCGTGCGTGTATTTCAGGGGTGCGCAGAAAGTTTTACACGCGATTTCAGCAGGGTACGTGTATTGCAGGGGTGCCGGGGAGTCCTACATGTGATTTGCCAGTGTGGGTCCTCCCAGGTGTTCCCTGTACACCCTCCACGGCCCCTGCAGGCAGCCCACACCACAGGGGACTACCCTGCATCCCTGGTCATGTCCCGCAGTTAGCCCACCCAACATGGGCATGCCCCCCAGCAAAGGCACATGTCTCCTTGCACAAATAATCACCAACTCATGTTCCCCACCACCCCCACCCCCCAGCAGTGCAGGGGCACCCACCACCAGGCCCCCACCCATGTCTCCCACCACCCCCACCCCCCAGCAGTGCAGGGGCACCCACCACCAGGCCCCCACCCATGTCTCCCACCACCCCCACCCCCCAGCAGTGCAGGGGCACCCACCACCAGGCCCCCACCCATGTCTCCCACCACCCCCACCCCCACTGGGGTGCAGCCTGGTCTTTGAGTTGAGATGCGCAATTTATCTGGGGTGCAGGCTGGGCTTGCGAGGTGAGGCGTTCCTTCTTAAAGGGGAACCGGATAGTGGGTCAGGGGTGGCTTGGAGGCTTGTGCCATGCTTGTCATTTTGCTTTCATTTTGGTGTACTTTGGGATCGTGTTGTTGGCGTTCCCTGTGCATCTTGTTTTTACCTGTGCGACAGCTAGTAATGCGTCTTTAAATCCATGAATACGTATGGCGCACAATATTTTTTCTGTACCACGGCTTGCGCAGGGTCCTTCTCGGCGCACAGACCATGCACCATTTCTGCGCCCCATTCCATGAATCGGCCCTAAATCTGTTGCTGGGATTCGGAATGTTGCTTTATGCCATCAACATACTGTCAAGCAATGCAGTTTCAACTTGGTTTGCTTGCATTGTGGCTGCATCCATTACTCAGCTATGGTATAGTGATCATAAACCAGTGGCCTAATTGTGTGCTTGTAAGTTGAATTCTAGTTCAAGGTTTCCATTTACAAAAAGGTTTTTGCTACAATTTGACAGTAATGATGACATCTCTAAGAAGAACACATTTTGCATTTCTCTAAATCTGAATACATATCCCTGCATGTCCGTTTTATAGGGCTATGAACATAGACTGTAATAGTAATATGTTTTGTGAGAGGAGTATCAAAGGTTATGCTCCTCATCCAAACAGTGTTTGCATTAATACATTTAGGATATAGTCTACTGCACATGCCACTGCATTACTTCACTGCAGTTTGATCATCACCTTTGTACGATCTGATTAATGCCACCTTTTGTCTCACCCCTGGAACTCTAGTGCATCCAAAACACCACAGCACTGATCTGCCAGATTATCCATGTTCTATGATGGTACGTCTATCGTGCAGAGCGATAATTTACAACACAGCCCTATTAAAGCATTACACAAAAAAGGCACCGGTTTCATCATCAACAGCAGTACTTAACATTTCATGTTACATGCATTTTCATTTCACGAAGACTGATAATAGTTTTCGTGGTTGATAACAATCTGTATACAAATATGTGTTCTGAATTAGAGAATACAGCGTTCAAATAACTAAATGGTTTCTCCTAGGTTTTGCAATGCAGTTATTCTAAGCTCGGTATATTGAACAAATGGTTTGTGTGTTTATATTTTTTTTAGAATGCAGACCAATAGATGTAAGTAATTGCCAATGAGATGAAACACCTGAGAAAATGTATGTGCAGGTAAGAGCCCAATAGGCAAACTGAGTTACCCTAGTGAACAGATGTGTATAAACTTTCCAATAAATAACTTTAATATGCATATAAATCTTGTATTACTGGTAAGGTGATAAGACGGTGTGCATGTACTCTGTAAGTCTCACTATCAGTAACATCATTCTTTGGTATTGTTCATTAAGTTGTGTAGAGTGCTCGCATATCACCATTGTGCACTGTTCGACTTGGAGCTTAAAGACATTTGCAAACAACTGCACTTTTACTTGGCTAGGATGGCAAATGCGAGAAACAATGCAGTACCTGCTATCTAAAGGTTGGTGATGGCCAGGTGTAGGATTTATTAGGATGGCATTTCCTGAGTTATGTTTGCTTTGGGAGTTATAACTGGTGAAATGCCAGTTGTAGTTAGAACTTTGGACTTTCAGACAGCGGGGAACCCTTGCACTGAAGAAACGACCTCATTGGAATACAATAAATATATGTGCATATACTGAAATAACCTTTGTGTTTTATTTTCAGAGATATTACGTTTATGTTCGCATTACAAAACGCATTTAAAATCAGCTTACAAACTTTATTAGAGGGAAGATATGATAGCAACACAAAATAACAAAACTCCAAAAATTGCTAGCTATGATTCCTAAGCAACAATAACGTGCAACATCCACTGTACTTGACATGAGCCCACCCATGACTTCATAGATGGCAACACAAATCATGTCATCCGTGACATAACTAATGACATCACAAAAGACATTGCTGGTGGGCACACACTTTGCAACGGTTTACGAGATGTGTGTTGTATTGTACGCAGTTTTTCAATTTTACTCATGTGCAAGAAATTATGGCATAAGCAATTTGTGTGGATATCTTAGAAAAACTCTTATCCATATGCAGAACTGATGAGAAAAATGCTAATTATTACATCTTGAGAAACATTTGAACACTACTGTTCAGATGTACCATACAGAAATATCTGGTGCTTTAAGGAAGTGCTCATGGGGCATATTTCAACTCAACAACGCACATGCATGATTTGTGCATGGTGTAAATATACAATAATGAAATAGTGAAAAACACAGTATTAAAACAGATGCCATGTAATGTCCTCTATTGTCAAAATTGGATATGTGTTATGTATACACATAGACATCACGCTACTGAAAAAAATCTTTAGGACACATAATAAACATATATGTATTTTTTACATTCAATTACTGATGACTCATCACCCACAGGCAATGCCATTTGAAGACTTGGACAAACTTCATTAAATGTTACCCATGGATCCCTCAAACAATGTTGGCATGATTTGAACAATCCCACAAGTGTACCAAGGAATCCCTGGTTGAACTGGTAGCGATTTTAGGAATCTGTAGAAAGAAAATGAATGAGAAATGACCTATGTTGGTATATGTATGGTAAATAACAGGTGGGGGTGTGGGGTAAGAGTTTAAGTAGGGTAGGGGTGGATGAAAGGTAGTGCAGGGGGACTCGACCCTGCATTATAAAAAAAGTTAAGAAAGCAAAAAGGTATTTTCGTTTTTTCGGTAAAAAAAAAAATAGGTAATTTCTCAATTTGTTTTTTTTTTCTTTTTCTTTTGCGCTCCATGCAGTGATCAGGAGACTTGGTTCACCAGTCGGGTCACATGTTGACTTATCTGTTGGGTTAATTCAGCCGATCAAAGCCCTGCAGCACCTAAATGAATTTGCAGCCTAGCTCACTTCCTGTTATTGTCTGGGTTCACAGTTTAGACTCACATTTGGATGTTATATTTGTGCATTTTGAGAGTTTTGATCTTCTGAGCAGCATTCTTTGAAGTGCGTTTTTGTTTTGCATTTTTATGGTATTTCATCCATTTTAGTATTTGTTCACTCATTTGTTATAGTGCACTAAGAAACAAAAAAATAAATGTTGGCGTTTTTCGTTTGCCTTTCCCTTTTTGTTTCCTCTGTTCTAAATTAGAAATCCAGAAAAGCTTTTCTTTCCCCAATCTTACCAGCAAACAACACAACCCTTTTCCCAGTTCCCCTGTGCTTTTGGTGTCTTAATCTTGACTCCCACTGCATTATTCTTGTTAGTGCAGTGTTGTGCCTTTGGTCTTGACTTGTTCATTGGGCATGGTCCTTATGTTTCAGATCTCCCAATTCCAGTTCTATTTCTTTACGGGTTAAATGGCGCACTTGTGATGCTCGGAAATGAAGAAGGTGGAAAAAGAGGATGATACTGAGGGGCTGATTTTCTCCTTACAGGATAAGGTGGATCCTCCCTTGATTGATATGTGAGGTAGCAACTTGAGCTATTTCTTGCCACATGTTCACAGGCATGGCCCACTCAAGATTGCTGGTTTTTCACGTCAGTGGGGGAGGTTGAAACAATTCGGTTGGGCTAAATAGGAAGGATAAAAGAGGAACCGGTCCATCATTGGAAGCTTCTTGAGCACTGAAGCAAAGGTGTGGGGTCCACTAGTGGAGGCCTACACAAAGGCAGAGCATGTGGTACAGCAGAATGGCATACAGTTAGTGCAGGAGGATAAGCACATATTCCTCATGTGGAAAGAAGAGGCAGTTATTGCAAGCACCCTGCAGGTGAAAGCTAATAGGACATTTCCTGTCTGGGTAGGGCAGGCTCGGACTAGCCTATAGGGCAATAGGCCCACAGCCAAACCAAAAACACTAAATGCTGGTCCGGGACAGTTTTTTGTGTCAACGTGGGCTACTTTTTGGTCAATGTGGGCCAGTGTGATGAGTTACTTCACTATGTGGCTAATTGCTCTGACCAGTGTTGCTGAACAAATATTATTTAAAATGCACAATTTGAATTGCATTATATAAAAAAAAAAAACTCCCCATTGGGTACTATTCAAACAGCGTCACAAAAGGAATGAATTGTCATTCGCAACTGTGGGCCACTTTTTCATTTGTGCCCGAGACAATTTTATGGCCCAGTCCCACCCTGTGATAGGGGCCATTGATGCAGGGTAAGTGGTCACTTTCACATAGAACCATCCAATATTTACGCAATAGAATTCCAAAGGCACACACAGTTAAATTCTACATTTGGTATATTGCTTGTCTGTTTTTATTATTAAAAGACTATATTTAGCCTTTTTTAGTATTCCCTGTTATTCTTTTGTGAAATCTAGTGTGTGAAGACTAATCAACGTACTGAATGTTCATCAATTACACACAAAAAAAACTAAACCAATATGTTTGTTCTTTTAGTCTTTGGTTAGCACTAAAATATACATGATTCATAGTGACCACTACTAATACATCTAAAAATGTTTAAAAGGAGAGTGTCCATTTTGTGGAGGAATGGGTTTCACAGAGGTCTTCAGGTTGTGCAGTGGCAACATGTGGCACATCTGCAATTGGTGTAGTGCATTTTTTAAATGGTAAAGACTGGCTGAAATGTGTGTGTTTTGTTTTGTACAACAGTGACACTTAGTTTCACTTGCTCAAAGTTGCTGATGAAGCCTGTGACCACAATGTGATAGACATGTGCAAAGCAGTGGATATACATTGCATTGCTAATGTGTAAGGTAGGAAGGACAATTGATCAATTTGCTGCATCAACAAAGGCCAAATGCAAAGCTTAAGCAACTGTAGCTCCACCTACTCAACGTTACCCCTGATGTCAACTTCCCTGACGTCTCTGCCCCGAATCCAATGGGCAATGTTGCCTGATTCGGAACTGCATGCATCTGTTGCCACATGTTATTATTCTTGGACCTCTCGTGGATGCTAGGTGAAGAACATCCACCCAATGAAGTGATGCAATGGAGCCAATTATCTGACTACTGGTCCACATATCCATGCTCAAGTGAATTTGATGGCAGATGAACTGCTTTAAGACCCACCCCAATGTAGTCACAATCGTGTCACACAATCCCAGTACGATTTTGTGAGAGAATAAATGGCGACCCAGGATTTCCTAGAAGTGATCAGCCTTTGCCATAGGCTGCCTGAATCCAGAGTTGTACAAGGTACAATAGGGGACGTTGTCTATTGCCAGCATTAAAGCCAGGTTAGCATCGAGCAGGTACTGACCAGGACTACATAGATTTAGTACCCAAGCTGGACCCTGCATTCCTTCTGCAGCTTTATGGCAGAATAGTGTGTAAAATACAGCAACAACGCTGGCTTCCTTAGTGAGCAAACAAAACACAGACTGCGTTCATCTGGGTGTGATATTCCTGGTGGAGGTGGTGTTCTATATGTCTCATGATGATATCATGTATGCAGTGGTTCAGCTTCTATTGCTACAACAGCCTCCATATGTGATGCGTCATTCTTCTCGAAAATAATTCTGCGTTCATGCAGGAACACACATTGTTTTATGGACACTGATGCAACATAATCTTTGTCTTAATCATCATCCATGTCGTTAACATTATCATAATTGTTTGACATCAATTGATGGTGACAGAGAGAGACCCGTAACTTTCAATCTCCTCCTGATGTTCAACTAAACCATGTTTTGATGTTCTCTGATCTTCGAAAGATAGAATTTCAACTGTTCTCCATTCTGCCCCTAAATTAATGGACTGAAAAGAAAGTGCGACTTCCTCTTTCAGTCTCAATAGATGTGCATCACCATAGTCAAATACCTGTGCATGCATTTGAACTGGTAGAAGTAGTCAACAATGACTCGTGATCTGGGGAATGAAATGTGAGTTGTAGTATACCTTCAATTGACGATGTGTAGTTCTGGCATCCCCAGCACACAAAACAAGTGCAGCTGCAGATAAATAAGGCCACAATCACCACTTCTGCCCATGCCTCCTCTGAATCATGTGGGCACTGCCATGTTGTCTCAAAGTGGTGTTCACTCACTCAATCGTATCACACACCTCAATCCCTGAATCTCTAAAACAGCACCCTACGAAATGTCCACATTTGTGAACTTCACTGAAGCTGTCCTCTGGGTTTCTCTGTTCCTCCTGCTTCGTATCCCGACTATCAATAGATGTGTCTCATCCACTCACTTCAAGTGATGGTTTGAGAGATGTAATACTACTCTGCAGTAGCACTGGGTATTTTATAAACTCCTATTTAGTGCCACACTGCTATGAAGCTAGACTTGATATTAATCATAAGGGTGAAATATGAGTTTTTGCATTCAGCTAAAAATGCAAACACACTATTAATACACTATCAGCCACACCCCGGAAATGTAATTCACAATATTTGCAGACTGTTGGATGAAAGGGTGTTCTGTATATTTAAACGCAACTGCAGTCAATTATCTTGTCAGCAATGTTCAAGTTTTGACCCCTTAAATGCTATGGGCATTTATGTTCTTCTGAATTCCCATAACTTATCATTGTATCCCCTGCCCACGTCTATGGTAAAGTGTTTAAGAATATGTCTTTAAACGGTATGGAGTGGGGTTTTAAATGTCACTACTGCACTTAAAACCATACCGGGGGGACATAACCACCACACATAGTTTAGAATTGTGTTTTGTTGAGGTCAACAATGTCAAGCAAGGGTGGTTAACATGAACTGGCTGAATCAATGGGGTGACTCATCATTGAGAGTGTTGAGACCATTCAGGGAGATCCAGTGATGCAATGTGATTTTGAATCAGCATTCAGCTCAAAATGGCTTGAGAACAGACAGGCAGTTGTCGATTTGGCACGTCGAAAATGGTTCGATGAAGTTCAAAAAAGCGTTGACTGTCATGGGACACACACTGGTTCTTGCAGTGGCTTTGAAGTTCTTGAAGCAGTAAAATTGGCTTAACTAGCTTTCCAATGTGGGAGAGTCCAAAGTCATCCTTTTGATATTCGTTTATTGGTGGACCCGACCCAGCGTCTCAGAGGACCATGTCAGTCCTTCTTCTGCCCATCCCAGTCAGGAAGGTTGCCAAAGACGACTTTCAGTCATGGGTAGAAGAGTACAGGAAGAAGGCATTTCTTGTACAACAGATGGTCCCTTCAAATGTTCTTCTACAGTAGCTGATGGTAGGGGCCCGGGGCTCTGGGCAGTCTGTCCCCAAAATATTTTCTAGCAAACCTCTTCTTCTTCTTGGGTTAAAAGTTCATTAAACTATGGGAGGGACTGTTATCCACTTAAATGCTAATTTTTCAACAGAGGATTGGTCCATTTCACGTCTTCTGTTTGGGAGCAATCTTAAAAGTTGTAACAAGAGTTTTGCCTTTGACATCAGCTCCCAGAGTGACTTGTTTGCAGGAATTGGCTAAGAGGAACAGGAAGCGTGTGTGTGAGACCTGGGGATGTTCAAGATGGTGTAACCCTTTGCCTGTGTGTAGCTTCTTGTCTGGCTATTCTCAACTTCCTCCTCTGCCTGTCTACATTACATCAAAGTAGCTCCAGGTCTTACCTTCCTGGGTTCCATTTTCACATTGTGCTGAAAATGGTTTCCTTTGAAGCACTGCTCCCTCCATACCCTTAGAGGGTATATCCTGTTTTCTTGGAAAGGTGTCACACTTTCACAGCAAAGAACACAGGAATGTTATAGGGCTGTCCCAAGCACTTTGTTATGGGTGAATCATAGACAGTGATACACACAAATTGTGACAGTGGTATGATTCACTAGAAACCAGTTTGACAATAAAATGATAGCAGGTACCTTTTTGGCAATATATGTCTACCCCTCATATGCCACTATATAATACCAGTTATGACTTCATCTTTATGTTTTAGCAATACATCTTCCAGCAGGCCTTTGGGTTGTGCAGTTATGTTTGATTTTGTCATGGAAGTATACTGTTAAGGACAGCCCATGGCTGGAATCTATTCCAGAAAACTCTTTGTGAGGAATGTACATTTTCCTGTGTTGCTGCCATGATAACAAACTGTTTTACTGCTACTGGAGACAGGGTTTAATAGATTGATCAGATGTGCACTATATTCTATCAGCATGGAGCATTGGCAATCACTTTAGATAATTGTTTCATGGCACAGAGCTGGCATGGACCCTCATAACTCCACAAAATCTGACAAGTCTGCTAGGCCTATCTATATAGATCAGACACAATATTGTTTCATCTACTCTGTGTGTCAACACAAAATTATGCTTTTCCAAAGGAACAGCAATTATCCCTATAATTCTGCTGCATGATTTGTGAGTTCCTAATTCAATGTCCTCTCACATCAACAGAATGGCATTGATGAGATGTGAATGTTCATTTAAAACAGCATCATTCTCTATTGGAATGAATGTTGCCCAGATATGGTCCCTTTCACCCCAATATCTCTTTGTAAATGACTATTCTTTCACAGGTCTTGATTTAGAAATTTCCTGTTAGGATATGGGATGTTGGCTACTGGTTCACCACTCCAGTTATTTACTATACCAGAAAAAGCACAAAGGTTCAATTTATTTGGCTTAGGTTGCAAGGGACTACACATCCAGCACAGATGTGATATTGGGTTCCAGTTTAAATTAATCTTCCCTTGGCTTTGAATATGCTGAAAAAGCAGGATACATTCCACAGGGACATGCTACAACATTCTACTCACATTTAATGTCTTATAGTTTATAAGACACTGAGTGCTGTGCATAGGAAAATGATACTTTTTCGACAGTGCACCAGATTTCTTTAACTTTGAATACAATGAGACAGAGAGATACATTTCAAATGAGAGATCAGTACCATCTTAATGTAACACATTACCTTGCTTGAGTTCGAGTTTGGTTGTGACAGAAGCTGCCAGGGAGCACAGTGAGGCTGGACTTATGTCAAGTAGTGACAAAGAATATGGCAGCCCCTGAGCAAAGCTGCACAGAGGCATATATCAAGGCAATCAGTGCAGTTTGACAAAAGAATATGGTCTAGGTATCGTCCCCACTTTATCTGAATACACCCACTCAGGTTAAGTTCTTTCTAAGATGCAATTTCTTCCATTCAGATGTGCAGAATAGACAATTAACACCACAACCTTCTATATGTTCCCCCATGCTCCCTTCTGCTCCTCCTAGTACCTTCAAGACCTCCACTCTAAATCCAGAGGGAGCTCCATGCAAACAATGGACTTTACAGACGTTAACTGCACTCCTGGGAAAGCCTTCAAACTATGATTTGTGGGGGGGTGGGTTAATCTTGTGTCACTGCAGTAAGTGGCCAGTCACGATGTCATGCAGCAGTGTCCTAAATAACTTCTTGGATGTAAGGAATGTTCATCAGTGGTTACAGTGTCTTAGTAGTGATTGCTAATATATTTGTTGGCATAGAAATATCTTAAGTAGACTTTTACTAATGCAAGTTAATTCCCTTGTCTCTATCTGACAGTAACTTGTTTGGTGCTTTTAGGTTGGATATTTCTCCTGTAGATGTGATGATCTGTGTTCTGTTCTAAGCTAATAGGTGAGTTGCTGGACATTGATACAGAGAAAGGCAGCAACCAGCAGCAGGCTAGAGGAAGATGAGTGGCGAGCAGATAAGTGTTACTTTAGAGTAACACCAAGCTTGGGCATTTGCTGGGCATGACCTTCTGTAGACTGTCAACTAAAGGTGGCCCCTAAGATTTATTGGTACTATTGCAATTGGTGGGGAACTACACAGCACTGTGAACAGTAATTCTTCTCCTTCTGGCAGCCAGCTTGCTGTTTCTGCTTCATGGGCTCCTGGGGAATGTAGTACATTAGTTCTTCTTGCCCATTTGTTGCCTTCTTCATACACTGTATCCTGTCTTTTCATTTGAGTCTCTTGATGATTGTGTAGCGGTCCGGCCTGACACTTAATTGCTCCTCTCCCAATTCAATCCATTCCAGTGATTTAGAAGAGAGATGATTATAGAGGACATATATCAAATTGCATTGGGTTTTTATTATAATCACGTTTAGATAATTGTTTTATGGCACAGAGCCGGCATGGACCCTCATTGACTCCATGAAATCTACCCAGTCTGCTAGCCCTATGTGCTGTCTGCTTTATCGACCTCTGGTAAATCAAATCTGACTCTAGATAAAATATGCTTCTTGCTTCCTTTTGGACAAGGCACAGGGTCTCTTCAATTTCCAGATAGTATCCCTGCTCAGCACTAATCCAGCTAAACAGAGGTTCTCTTTCCGCAGCATTCAAAATCCCAGAAGTCTCCCAATCATGTGGTTTCCACTAATATAGTCTCTAATTTCCCCAATCAAGTTCATCATTTCTGATTGATCAAATCTTTCCATTGGCTGCCTTAGCAAATTAACACTCCCAGAGAATGCCCCCTTTAATTTCACAAGTTGATCATATGTTTGCATATGTGACAAGGGTGGTGCTGGACAATATGAACTCATAATTATATGTTCTTCCATATCTTCCTGTATGAATGTTTCCCATCAATGAAATATGGGTTTTTAGATTGCAATGAAAATGCCAAATCCATAAATATGTGACACAACTTTGTGTAATACTATTTGATGAAGTTGTTAATATTTATAAAATGTATCAATTATTAATAACTATGTATATATCATACGTGGTCTGATTTGGTACAGGAGACTCTCATAATGTCAGAAAAGTTGTTAAGTATTTAAGTATCGGGGAGGTTATAGCTGAAATTGTATTTAATGTGCCAATTAATGCCATTCAAATGTTCAGCTTTATTTTTGTTAAACATGACACATGAAAATCAGTGAGCATAAAGAATCATGAGGGCAGCTGACAGAGGCTGTTTTGTTTAATGTCTCATTAGCTCACAGATCGTGAACTTTATCTGCGGGCAGAAGTGAGATTTGGAATTTTAAGTGCATGGATTTCCTCTGAAGCTTCAGTTATAAAACCAAGAGCTTCTTCCATGTGACTAACACACATTATTATTCAGCTCAGAAGACCATTGTTGGGCTCTATTTAAATATGATGCAATGTATCTTAATGCATTTTCAGTAGTTTTTATCTTAAAATTAGCCCATGAGATTCCTTGAGCATGAGATTAATGTTCCCATCAGTGATAAAATGTTATCTCCAAAGATAAGTTCCCTAAATTCACACAGACAAACTTGATACATCACAAGTTTCAAAGTTCCCAAAAATAACAATTCATTTTAATAGAGAAACAATTAAAAACATACATGTTTAAACTTACAGATCATTTGTCATGAGGAACCAAACACAGAATTATTAGAGAAACCCCAGATTTCAACTCCATACCTACTAATTTGGTTTGGACAGGTACGCTTTAGGCAACATTGGATTGGCTGAACATTTTCTTCAAATGATATACCTCCAAGTCCCTGCAAGATCCTTGCACCTTGTTTTTCCGTATGCTTTTTTGGCATTATAATTTGCAGAAAAATAACAGCCAATTAATCATAGGAGTTTACCACAGGCAATTTTTATCTTTAAATCATAAAGTTGGGATTTGTATTGCTGTTATGAATCTGCCATGGAGATCACATCATCGTTGAGGCCTTTCTTGCATTAACAGTTACATGGAACCCTTGTATAAATCTGTACACATCTAAATTAGTCCTTTTAAGGACCAAGGTGCCTGGGCCATAGGAACTGTGTCATCAACATAAGCCAAAACCAGAATACACTTTTGGCCTATACAAGGGACATCAGCTTTGCAAGCATGTAGGTGTTCTGGTAGGACATTAATACAAAGAGAAAGCATGTGGGGGTCTAATACATAAACATGTCTCACACCACTCTTAACAGGGAACCAAGGCTACATTTTTCATGGCAGCCAGAGCATACACTAGTTGTGTTTTCCTTATGTAGGAAGTTTAACAGTGCTATCTGTTCTTTTGGTCTTTTCATGTCTTCATGCAACTGCCATTGCTTTAGTCGGTTCACCCTACTAAAAGCATTGCTAAGATTCTTGAAACCAAGGTATATTTTCTTGCTTTTTATGTAGTGGAATTTCAGATAATGAGATATAATTTACAAATTGCTCATTCATGCCTCTACATTCTCTAAATCCTAATTGAATGCTGTTCAAAATATTTTCTTTGCCAACTCATTCTTGCAGATGGTCCAACACCACTCTCATAAAGATTTTGAACTGGACATATAAGGCTGTAAGTAGCTGGTGACTCACTGCTTCCTTTGTTGAAACATCAGGTTTATAATAGCTTGTTGACAAGATCTAGGAAAAGCACTTTGTACATTCATGTGATTACAATTAAGAAGCAATGGTGTTGCCCAATACTCTTCTAGTGATCTATAAAGATATACTGGTCTTGCATCTTGCACACTGCTTTTCCGTAACACCTGTTTTCTTAAGGCAAATACATTGCCATCTTATGTAAATCTTATTGCAGGCTTATGTGACAGAAGCATTTTAATGTCACTATCAGATGATTTCTTACTGCTATAGCACTGCTTTATATGTAAAGCCATAAATTGTTTTAGCCAGCCGGAGTCGGAAGCTTTTGTAGTTGCTGCTGGTCTGAATTAAACTTTGGTCCCTTATTAACACGCTCCCAGAAGCTTTTTGAATATGTTGTGGGAGCTGCTGATAAGAACCGTTCTCAGGCTTCCTCTTTTAACTCTAATTTATAATGAACTGTTTTTTTTTTTACTCAGCTCTGCTTTTACAATTTCGGCCCTCTCGCTACTTGGTGATTTCAAAATGGTGAGCAGAGCTGCTTGGGCTAATTTACACCTTTCATTAAACCAGCCCATTCTTTGGGTTGTACTAATATGTCTTTTAGGGTTAGAACATACTTGTCATTGCTGATTCTTTTGTAGTGCTAGGCCCAATGTATTTTTTTAAAGAAAGATAAAGAAGACTGTCCAGCTGGCCACACTAATCCCCTGGGGCCCTAGACCTCTCCCTTTTTTATGCTTTCATCGTGAGTTGAACTGAAATTTAGCTTGTATTTAGACTCACTAAAGAACCAGCAAAAACATGTTTTGGCAAAGGCAAAATTGTGAGACTATGATTTTCTAATATTTGAAATGCTTCCTTATTCCTATAGTATTTACAATGTGCAAGCCATTATTTATAATTATTTTACAGTGATTTATCTCATTTCTTCTCACTTTAAATATTATAATATACTGAACACATCTATTATAATTGATAAAAATAAACACTTTTATTATTTAGATTATGTTACACATGCTGAATGAAAAACACATTGCAAAGTTGAAAGCATTTTTAATTTTACACATGTATGATTTAAATGCAGTGCTGCTCTCCCAGAAAAATCACATGGTAATTTGGCCCAAAGAACCAAAGGGTGAATTGCTGGACTTGTTTGGCTTTTAGAATAGATATTTCACATTAGAAGCGGGATTTTCATTTTGTAGTTGACAACACTTCTCTTAAAATATGTAGAACCATGAAACCACTCTGCCGTTTTTCTCCAAATATTTCACAGGCACACATTCAGTAAAAGCACTTTTATACAAAAGTGGCTTTCCACGCATCTTGATATTAATTGAAAGTTTAGTATGACTCAAAGTTTTGCCTGAATGAATAAACAGACACCTCAATGCACCATGCACCCTTATTCAGTCAGTCAGTCTCTATCTTTCTTTAAATTTCCCTTATACACCCCATTGGGATGAATCCTATCCACTCACTTCATAAAATGAACACTGACTACTGCCTGGTACCGCTTTCCTGCCAGAATCTCTGATTTTTCCTCTCGCAAAGTTGCTTGAGTCAAACAGAGGCTACTCTTTAGGATCTTCTGCTACTCGCACTCCTTCTCGTATATGTCACCTGATGGCATGTGTCTTGTCCATTTACTTCGAAAGAGGGGTACTGTCTTGTATATCTCGCACCTCCTTAATTCCATGCTAGGTTTTCCCCAATAAAATCACATAAGTGTGAGCCTCCCAAGAACTGCACTCAACATCCCATTAACAAAGATGTGTTAAACTTATTTTACAGGTTTTTATTAGGACAATTTAACAATAACATCACTTTTACAAAGCTTTTTTTTACTGCATTTGAGAGGTTCTCATTAAAGCAACTTAACCATGAAGTCTCTTGAACAACACTTTTTTACTGAATTTCACAAGGTTTATTATGACAACTTGACCATCCTGAAACTATAGGCCTTCGCCAAAATGATATTTGAATCTATAATTTCCGTAACCACACTTCCACACACATTCATGGCAAATCACATTTAAACTAACTTTACTGCCCTATATCATATTCATATATGATACAATGTCTACACTGAGAACCACTTATCAGGTCTCCAACATTTACATCATATATACTTACCAGTTCCAGGATTGTCCAATAGTATTATTTCCTCAGAGGAATAGTTGTCCTGTAGACAGACATTTCAGTGTACTCATGATGCTTGATAAAAATATATGTCCATGTAGACTGCATCAAACATTTAATTTAATTTTTCACATGAATACAAATTATACAGTAAGTTGAAATAACATGAAGTTGTGTCTATTTCTACATTTTTAAACTACTCATGTATGTAATATTTCACATGCCAAATATTTTCACAAATAATCTGCCTTTCTATAAATCCTCTTATTATGAGGATTTTGAACAGCACAGAGCTATAATATTTTCTGTCATAACAAACCTTTTTAAAATTGAAACTACCGCCTCTTACACTTTAATCTTTCAAACACTCCATCTCAAAAAATCATCCCATAGCACACAATCACAATTATACCTCTTCAATATTTTATAGTTTTTGAAGAGTAGACTCTGGGTGTATAAACTTTCCACAGAATACCTTCTAGCTGTTGTAGTAAATTATTTCCAAAAGAGGCGTCTCCACACCTGAGCACACTTTTTTACTTACTTCGTGAAATGATACTCACACAAACACACATGTGTCAGATTCAAACTGATGTGTTGTCTGCAAATTCAAATGTCAGTCAGTTCTTTCATTTTTGGAATATAAACAAAAGATTATGTGTAAACAATAGCCTCATAAACCCCAAAACAGTTCAAATCAAATTTCCAATGCAGACTACAACATAAAACACAGCAATGTAAAAGGCACATGAACATAATAAGATAAGATGGTAAGACTAAATATTGAATACATAAATTAGAAAGGAAGCAGTTGAGTTGTAATCTTCCATGTGGCTATGCTGTAATATGCTAAGCTGCAGCTGTTCCAATTCACCATGCCCTGACATATTGGTAACACCTGACATAACCTCATGCCACAAACAGCATGCCAAACCATCTTCAAATGGTGATCAATTAGGAAATCAGAAGTATCAAACCTCTTTGGATATATTAAAATGTTTTGGGACATATGTCCACTGAACAGCATTTTGTCATTTAATATAAAGTTAGACTCAAGTGCTGCAGTGCCACTATATGTGAAAACCTGCTGTTTCATTATAGGTTGCCCACATCTATGTGTTGCCCAGATTTCTGGGTAATTGTGCACAAGATTAAAATGAAATTGAACTAGATCAACATATCTTTGTTCGTGAGAATCTACTCAATTCACTGTTACAGAAAGACGTTAACGTTAATGTTTGTTGTTCCATGTCAACACAATCAATAGTTCTGTATTCCAAAATGCACAATGCATTGCATAGCTTTTCAACTGGGTATTGCATTGTACACTGTTAGCAAATAAAAATGAAAATATCATACAATAAACAAATCAGATAAAGCATATGATAAAAAAGGACTTATAAATCATGTCTCTGTCTGAATGATCAAGTAAAAATGAAAGAAAATGCATATCAAAACAAGACACAGAAAATACATTCAACTGTTAAATCCTTAGATGAACAATATGTTCAAATGAAATACTTTTAGTTGACATTTTAGTTTCTACTTTTACAATAGTAGTGGTTCGGGTTAGCTAGTGAACTTAATAAAGTTTCCTTATCATCATTTCATTTTCCAAAGTTCTATTTGTCTATTTGGTTGGATTATTGAAAGGAACGCAGTAGTGTCCCTTTGCTTTTCTCCTTCTGCTTATCTTTGTTCTTTAATATTCAATCCTCTGCATCATAATATTTACTGTATGAACTTGATTAGACTGGTGTGCCTATGTACTCAGATGGGCATTCATCCACAGATAATGATGCCCATGTAACATGATTGAGAGTATAGTATATACAGTCACTGTATGTCGTATGTATCTCCTTATTAATTTAATATCAAATTCTAGTTTATTTAAAGTGTTTGAAAGGGTACAAATTGTTTGAAGAACGGATTGTTGGATATTTATCCAAAGTTGGAATCCAAATATTAAATGTTTTGTAAAAGTTCTTTGAACTGAATACAAATAAAATAAATACAAATAAATAAAACAATAAAAAATATAAATGTTCTTATAATTCTGCAACAAACATAAGCACATGTTAGTCTTTTGTGAGTAGTCCTTTCTGTTTTTCTAATAACATGTGTGTCAACCTGCTTGCCTATCTGAAATTAATATTTCCTTATAGAAACTAAATACGATTCTGAATGGCTCATGCTCTTCTTGCATGCTTGCATTTCAATTCACCATTTTAATCAATATGATTTTCTTCCTTACATAAATCGAGGGTGGCTGAAAGACATGGTATAGCAGGATACCGATTATTAATAGTTGTCTACAAATTACCCATTGTTTTAAGAAATGTGGGTGCTGCAGCAAAAGAGACATGAGGGGGCCAGCGTGCTGGGCCCTACAAAGTCCATCTTGCTGTTGAAGCACACATGTGCCTCCTTTAAGTAACTTAATATGCTATGTCTTACAAACGAGACAATAAGGATAGGTGTGCCCAAAGAGTTATATTCTCAAAAATCGTTTTGGAAGATATGTTTACCATTTGGTTATTATTCTGCTCATTTGTGAACAGAACATCTAGGCCTATTGTTGAGTTATGCCGGCCTTGCTCATATGGCAAGTGAGACAATGTGTGCAAGCTTATGTTGTGGTCAGGCACATGAAGCCTTTGCCTTCTTGGGTTTTGGAGTGTCATTTTGAATCTGGAATATCTGAACGGATGGGTTACAGGTATTAAAAATTGACATATTGCAGGGAATTTTCAATTTGATTGCATGTGAGAGTATCCTTGAATAATGTTGACAGGTATGTGAGTCCATAAAAAGTCCCATGCTTACAAGTGAAACAATAACAAACATGAGAAGGGAAGGGATAGAGGCTCTGAACCAGCCTTAAATAAAGGTCCCCAAAAACATGAAGGAAAATCCATGGTTGGTCAGCCCACTCTTGCACTCATATGCCTGCGCCCTCAACAACCAGAGGTTATTTTCTGTGCGTGGCTTTGACACATAGACATGAGATACAGCTTCTCAGGGGAACCCTAAGCAAGCAATGTTAATTGTTGCACTCCTGGAAGAGGAAGCCATAGTTAATTAGGGCATTTTAGCAGATGAAGTCTCATTAGGCCAGGAAGTGGCCGGATGTTCCCTCCTTCTGAATTGAAATGCTACCGTCTCCAGTTCCTTCCAATACTCTGATATTTCAGGACAATGTGTATTACAACTGTCAGGCAACAATGTGAGCAGGAAGGGCAGTATATTCCAGGACCAAACCAACTGATGTGAGTGTTTGATGGCCTGACTTACTGTCCTTTGGCAATAGTAGAGCTTAGTTGGAGGGGTAACACCTCCATGCACTGTGATTGTTACAGTCAAGTAATCCACTCCATAGGGTGCTTGCTTAGTATTGACCTCCCTGACCCAAGCATTGTTGAAGCAGTCACTAGTGCACAAGCTCAGAGAGCAGCAAAGCAGGAAGTGCTTGAGGGCTAAGGCTCTAAGGTTTCCACTACTGGAGGTTGTGAGAGACCAGTCTCACTGGTAGCTCCATTACAGGTCTGAAGGATTCAGTGACAGGGCAGGTTTAGACCTGGAGGGCCTGCCAGACCTGGAGAAGTTGTCTTCAGCTGGAGGCCAAGGTCAGGTTGACCTTTGTCAGGAACACAGTGACTGTTACACTCTGTTGCATCTGTTGAGGCAGTTCAAGGAGCGGGTGCAGGGCAGAGGTCCTGATCCACTCCTAAAAGAGGAATAGTTCCAGAGCGAAATCTGTGGCTTATTCTAAACTAGGAACTAGTGCATGGCAAAAGCTCTGGCCAGATCAAAGACAAGGATCTCAAGCATTTTGGGGCAGGGAGGAGCCAGGAGCTGGTTGTTCAACCAGTCCCCAGAGGTTTCCTACCAAACGTGGTTCCTGACAAATCTGCTGGCCCTTCAGCTATGGCATCTGACCACTTGTCAGATCATTTCTGCAATCCCCATGTGGATTGAGGAGTGGAAAGTGTGCACTCAGTCCAGTACTGCCTGGTTACTTGCAGGACAGAAGAGGCACTTTGGACCCCTTTAAATCTACTACCTGTGGTTGGGTGGTCTTGTGAGAGGAAAGCTAACTCATCTCAGATGGGATCCCTGAGATGTCATAACTGACAAGGGACACCATGTCATCTCTGTGACTGGGCAGACACCACAAAAACCTCATCATGCCTCTGCCTGCAAAACCACATGTCTGCCCTGGAAAGCTGGCTTAAGCAGGACCCTAGTTCTAGAACTCCCAAGCTATGTTCAGGGAAATAAAAGCCAGACTGACAGCTGTAAAACTGGACTTGGAGAGGACTCAATGCAGCTGAGCCTGAATGTCACCAATCAGCTCATTGCCTGTCTTCACAAGTGGCTGATGAGATTAGAGAGAAACTGGGTCATGGCTGAAAAGAGTTCATAGCTTGGGCATTGGGGCATCTCTCAACAGAGAATTAAAATGAGCACATTGCCTGAGTATGCCTCAACATGTGCATTCGGTTATTTTATTCCCCTTGCTCCCTTGTCCTTGTATGACCCCTTACCCATCTTTGGGCCCTAAAGACTGGTTAAGTCACAACCCATTTTTAAAAACTGAAAACATATCCTTGTTGAACATTGGGGTTTTAAAGTGCATTTTGTCCCCCTGTCTCATTACCCAGAGTGGTGCATCGATTCTATCTTTGCATATTCGGATTTCTTTCTTCAGGGGTGGGTTTTTACAGTGGTTCCTAGTAAGTTATTATTGTACATGGTGTGTTTGATTAAAATATTTTGTATATAACTTTGATTGGACGTACCTTTATTTTGAACTGTTATACCTCACTGTTTGGGTTGTTACTGACCACATTCACACCCCTCTTAAGAGTTTAGCCTTCCCTTGGCCCATGCTACCACAAATGGCAAAGGAGGTATATATTTCTTATCTGTGCCTGTTTTACCTTTAGGGTTCTGTTCGCTCTTGGTTTGTGGAAGTGTGATGTCTGAGGGGGCACTTTAGCCATTCTCATCCTTGGACTCCTGTGGGCCGAATTCAATTTGTCACAGAGAGACAAACAGCTTTGTTTATCCAAACTGGCATTGCTAGTTTGTAACCAGTGGCTTAGTTTGAGGGTTCAAGTTCCCTTATTTGCATGACAATATTTAAACTGCTATATTAAACTGTCCATTGGGAGATATTTGATCACATCTTTAATGTTTTTTACTGCTTAAAAATATTGTTTTATCTGTTTCCATTACAAATGGCTGAGAGAGAGTACACCATCTTTGTTTATCCCGACCAGCATTGCTAGTTCTCAGATGCATCTTCATCCATTACAGCTTTGACAGTCAAGTCATAATGCAGAAATCTACTCTTTCTGAAAGGCGATCTATTGACTCAGATGTTATAGCATCAGTTAACCAGTAGCAAGGCTGTAAGTTCAATAACCTGGGTTAGCATGAACATCTTCAAACGGATAGGTTGAGCTGTTCAATGGTAAGAGAGCAACAGGGGAATACACAAAGTGCCAGCCCATGATTGAGAATGGGCCAGTATTTTTCATTGTCCAGAATGGACCATAATTTAGTACATTCGTTTTAACGAATGTTACTTAGCATATATGTTTGCAAATGCATAATTTGCAACATTGTTTACCGAAAAACACTGCCTTGAATAGTACTCACAAATTTTGCTCTGGATAGTTATGAATTGTAATGTCGAATTGTTTCCACTTTTTCATTGGTGTGTGGACCTCTTTAAATACGAAGTCTGATCCTGGGTTCCTTACCGATGCATCTTCATCAACACCTTTGAGAGCTATGGTATATTGCGGGTTCAAGTCGCCTCATTAGCATAACAATACTCAAACTAGTAGATTGAACTGTGCATGAGGAGAAAACATGTAATATTTTTTACTGTTGTCAAAATATTGCTTTTATTTATATTTCCATTATAACTGGCTCATAGAGAGAGAGACAAGCACCTTAGTTTATACCAATCTGCATAGCTATTTCCAGATGCATCTTCATCAATTACATCTTTGACTGCCATGTCATGATGCAAAAGGCTACACTGTATGGAAGTAGACCAGGTGGTTGTGAAGTTAGAGCATGGGTTTGCCAGCAAGCAGCACGCTTGGTGTTTAAATTCCCCTTATTGGCATGAAAATACTCAAACTGGTAGTTTAACATGTGCCTTTAGAATAAAATAGCCAATACTTTGTATTGTTGTAAAAATATTGATTTATCTATATTTCCATTACACATTTAGTTTTTGGTTATTTGTAAGGCACTTATACAACCGGAGTGTTTTAATTAGCAGATTTGTTTATCCAAAATTACATTGCCATTTCCCAGATTCATCTTCATACATTACAACTTTGACTGCCATATCATAATGCAAAAGCTGTGCATTCTCAGAGGAGGGTCAGCGGCTCAGAGATTAGAGCCTGGGTCTACCAATGGCAAGGTTACCGAAGAAAGTCTCCTCATTGGCATGGGACTGATTGAACTGTGAATTGGCAGACAATGGGTAAACTCTTTAATGTTTTTTACTGTTATACAAATATTATTTCCATTACAAACGTCTCAGATAGCCAGAAACCAGCATCTTTGTGTATTCACACCGGCTTTGCTTGTTCCCAGATTCCTCTTCATCCATTCAACCTTTGACTGCCATCTCATAATGCAAAAGGGTATAATCTTAAAGGAAGATCAGGTGGCTCAGGGGTTAGAGCATGGATTTACCTATGGTAAGTTTGCAAGTTTAATCCAGTCACTGGTATGAACATACTCACACTGGTAGGTTGAGCTGTGCATTAGAAGGCAATAGATAACATTTTGAATGTGTTTGCACTGTTGTAAAATGATAGTCTTATCTTTAGTTCCATTATAAATGTGCTTTCTGGAGGCAGAGCTGGTGGCTCGGGTTTACATCATGGATTTACCAATGGCAATAAGTTCACTCATTGGCATGTACATGTTCAAACTGGTATGTTGAGCTTTGCATTGGGAGAAAGCAAGTAACAATTCTGATGTTTTTACTGTTATAAAACTATTATTTTATCTATATTTCATTACCAGTGGCTCAGAGAGAGAACATCACTTTTGTTTATACCAACTGGCATTGCTAGTTCACAGATGAATCTTCAACCATTACACTGCCATGCCATAATGCAAAGAGCAATGCTTTACAAAATGAGAGCCAGTGGTTCAGAGGTTAGAGTCTTCTTTATCATTGGCATGCAAATACTCAAACTGGTAGGATGAACTGTGCAATGGAAACACATAGGTAAAATGTGTCATTTCTTTTTGCTATTATAACATGTTTTGTTATCTTTAAAAAATGGCTCTGAGAAAGAGAACAGCACCTGTCTTTGGCCCAATCTGCATTGGTAGATCCTCAGAGTATCTTCATCCATTATACTTTTGTCCTCCATGTCATATTGCAAAAGGGTATGCTCTGCGAAGTTAGACCTAGTGGTTCAGATGTTAGAGCATGTTTTTTAACAATGGCATAATTGCAAATTCATGTCCCTCATTGGAATGAAAGTACTCAAACTGGTAGGGTGAGCAGTGCAATGGTAGGAAAGAGGTACCATTTTTAATATTGTTTTCAGTTAAAAAAAATATTGTGTTATCTATGTTTGCATTACAAATGGGTCAAAGAGAGACCTCTATGTATGCCAAACGGCATTGCTAGTTCCCTGATGCATCTTCTTGCATTAAACCTTTAACCGCCATATCATAACACAAAGTCTATGCTTTCAGAGGGGAGAATCTGTGGATCAGAGGTTAAAGCATGGAGGCTTTGAGTAGCCTATAAGCTGATAGGACAATACTTAAAGTGCCAGTCCATGATTCTAGGATGGGCTTCTTTTAATTTTGTCAGAATTGACCACTTTTTCCCCAGAGTGTGCCAGTATCTTAAGTTACTAAACTAGTTTTTTTGCAATGTTACTTAGCAAATATGTTCTTACATGCTTAATCTTATTTACCCAAAACACCTATTAGGATATCACTTAAACAGTTGGTTCTCTACAGTAAATAATTGCAATGCGTGATTATGGGGCACTTATTCATTGGTGCCTGTACTGATTATATCCCCAATCCAACCTTGGCTCTTTCCCAAATGTCTCTTCATCGTTTGCACATTTGACAGCTATGTTATAACACAAGTACCTACACGTTCTGAAGGTGGACACACAAATGGCAAGATTGCATATTCACATCCCCTTATTGGCATGAACATTCTCTCACTGGTAGGTCGACCTGTGTGCTGGGAGGATAAACATAATGTGTTTAATGTTTTTGCTGTGATAAAAATATTGCTTTATCTACATTTTCATTAGAAATGGCTCAGAGAGATACGAGCACCTTTACCTAACGCAACTGACATTGCTACTTCTCAGAGGCATATTTATCCATTACATGGTTGATTCCCATGTCATATATCAAAGAGCTATGTTTTCCAAAGGGAGTCTCATTGGCTAGAGGGTAGAGAATGGGCTTACGAAATGTTGCAGGTTCAAGTCCACTCAATGGCATGAACATACTCAAACTGGTATTTTGAGCTACCCAATCGAAGGAAATAGAGAACATTTTTATTTTGTAAGTTTGATTACTGTTATAAAAAAGTGCATTATTTATATTTCCTTTACAAATGGCTCAGATAAAGAGACAAACACCTATATTTATCCCAACTAGCCTTGCTAGTTCCATATGCCACTTCATACATTATACCTTTCACTGCCATGCAATCCAGCAAAACATATTTCCTTCCTGACAGGAAAACCAGAGGCTCAGTGGTTAGACATGGGTTTACAAATGACCTGGTTGCATTTTTGTGTCAACACATTTTCATGAAAAAACTCAAAAATTAGGAGAAAATGGGTAAATGTTTTAAATGTTTGCTGTTTTTTGTTATGAAATATTGTTTTATTTATATTTCAATTACAAATGGCTTAGAGAGAGAGAAGCAACTACCTTTGTTTATCCCAACTGGCATTCCAATTTCCCAGACGCATCATCCATTACACCTTTGACAAAAATTACATTATCAAAAATGCTGTGATTTAAGAAGAGAAAACCAGTGCCCCAGAAGCTAGACCATTGGATTACCAGTTGCAAGGTTGCAGATTTAGGTAACTTAATTGGCATGAAAATACTCAAACTGTACAATGGAAAGACGTAGGTAACATGTGTAATGATTTTTTTACTTGTAAAATACTGTTTGGTCTAAATTTCCATTACCAATGGCTCACAGACAGAAAGACTGGTACCTTTGTTTATCCCAACAAGCATTGCTGGTTCCCAGATGCATCTTAATCCATTAGACCTTGACTGCCATGATGCACACAGCTTTCTGGAAGAAGGTGCAGTGGATCAGCAGTTGAAGAAAGTATTTCTTGATGACAAGTTTGCAAGTTCAAGTTCTCTCATTGGCAAAAAAAATACTGAAACTAGAAGATTTAAAAAAAGTTAAAATTTGTAATAATTGTTTATGGTATAAAGATATTATTAGAGGGAGAGAGAGAGAGACAGAGACAGAGACAGAGACAGAGACAGAGAGAAAGAAAGAGAGAGAAAGAGAGAGAGAGAGACTAGCACCAGTTTATCCCAGATGTCATTGAGTAGTGGCTCAGAAGTTAACTCATTGGTTTTACAATGACAAGGTTGCAGGTTCAAGTTTCATCATTGGTATGCAAGTACTCAAACTTGGAGGTCCAGAATTGCTAGTTCCCAGATGCATCTTCATCTATTACACCTTTGAAGGCCATGTCATAATGCAACAAACTATACTTTCTGAAGGGAGACCTAGTGGCTCAGATTGTAAAGCATGAGTTTAACAATGGCAAAGTCCCCTCATTTGAAGAATGAAAATACTAAACATTTTAGGGTGATCTGTGCAATGGGTGGAAATAGGTAACATGGGGTACTGTGATGCCAAGATACCTGGTGAAGATTTAGGGCACTACTGGCCGCACCTGAAGAGTGGTCATCTATTTGAACTGTAGGCACTACACTCGAGGGACAAATACACAAGGGGAATTGAGACATGAGGGTGGTGCCCCAATTACGTCATTCATGGGTACCTGGGTTCCCAGCGAAAGAAGGGGGAGACATGATAGGGCTTATCCTGATTTGGGACAGGAGGAGCAGAGGTGACTCCTATACTTGTATCTACAGGCTAGGGAACTGTTTGTGCATGCCATAGTGTCTGGTGTAATGAGGAGGGCCATTGTATGTATTTATTTATTTATTTATTGGGCGTTTGTAAGTCGCTGATACATCAAACAATTGTGTTTCAAAGCTCCCACAGGGCAAAGGGGAGGGAACATGGGGACAAAGGCAGCAGAATAAACACATGACCAGGGAAGGAGCAGTCCTACTAGGCCTTGTGAGCATTCAGAACATGCAGGTGCAGTGAGAGAGAGAGGGACGGGGAAGAGGGGAAGTGCTAGGAGTTCCACAGAGGGAAGTGCCAAGGAGTCAGTTGTGTGCAAAAGTAAGAGAATTCTTGGTAAAGAATGATCACATGCCATTAATATGTGCAGCCTGAGAACACATGCCAGTGGGTGCCAGAAGGCAAGTGATGGGATGATGCGGCCCAGAACGACACATAAAGTTCCAGGCCACCAATCTTAGCCACTGTGGGATATTAGCATGTGAGTGATAGGGAGAAGGAGGAAGTGAAGAGGAGAGTCTTGAGGAGCTTCCAGAAATTGAGGAGATCCGGCGCAAGATGTAGAGGAGGGGGCGAGTTGACCTCACTATTCACACGTTGAACAGGATCTGGCAGAGGGGTGCACATCACATGATGGTCAGGAATATTTTACTTCTCAAAAAAATTTGTTATGGCGTCAATGTATCTGGTAGTTAATCAACTCCTAAATTTCGTAGTGAAAGATGCAGTATGTCACGTGGTTTGGGAAATGTGTTCAGATAAGGTGTGACCAATAGTGTAATGGATTATAAGGGATTATTAGAATTGAATATAGCCAACGGGGAGTGAAGGATTATGTTGTGATCTTTTTTATGCAGTTTTATCAATTTGCGTTTTTCTGCCATAAAAGATGTCACTTCTCTGGGCGGGCAAGCTCCTTGTTGGTTCGGTTCTAAGGGAACGTCTGATACTTTTGCATGCAATAAAACTTTGTTTTCACTGAAAACAGTGTATTGCTTATTTCGGATCTTTTTATATCGATCAGGTTTTGCGTCATTCACCCTACACCCATTAGCTTTGTTTATCCCAACCGATATTGCTAGTTCCAAGATAAAGCTTCATCCATTGCACGTTTGACCACCACTTCATAATGCAAAAAGCTTTGCTTTCTGAAGTGAGACCCAGCTGTTCAGAAGTTAGATTATTTTTTGACCAATGGCAGGGATGCAAGTCTATGTCCGCTCATTTGCTTGAACGTACTCAAACTGGTAGGGTGAGCTGCACAATGGTAGGAAAGAATACATATATTATAAAAATATTGTTTTATCTATATTTCCATTACAAATGTTTATTGTTCATTTATAATGTGCTTAATACCAACAAGTGGTTTATACGCGCTGGATCAGGATTAGAAACTGTATTGCACTGCATTGTCTTTCTTCCAAGACAAATGCATTGCCCCTGAGCTATTCTTCCTCCATTTGAAGCTAAGAGGGAGAGACCAGCACCTTTGTTTATCCGAACCGGCATGTTTTGTTCCCAGATGCATATTCATCCATTAAACTTTTAATCACCATGTCATAATGCTGAATCTATACTTTCTGAAATTAGACTCAGTGGCTCAGAGGTTAGAGCATGAAGGCTCTACTTAGCCGATAGCATGATAGGGGAATACCCAAAGCAGCACTAGGATGGGCTTTGTTTTTGATAGGATGGACAACTTTTTCCTCAGAGTTACTTAAGTTACTGGTTTTAATCAATGGTACTTAGCAAAAATGTTCTCAAATGCACACTTTGCAACATATTTCATCAAAAACTCATGTTTGGACATCACTCAAACAGTCTGTTCTGGACAGTAAATAATTGTAATCTGTGATTGTCGGCCACTTTTTCATTGGTGCCTAGACGGATTTTATCCCCCAGTCCAATCCAGGTTCAGTATCAGATGTAACTTCATCAATCGCACGTTTGACAGCTATTTTATTATGAAAGAAGCAGTTTTTTGTTTCTGAAAGGGGTCTTAACTGCTCATAGATCAGAGCATGGGCTCATAAATGGCAAGGTTGGGTGTTCAAGTCCCCTTGTTTTCATGAAAGTACTCACACTGGTTTGTTGGGAGGCAATAGTTAACATTATTAATGATTTTACTGTTATAAATGTTTTGTTTTATCAACATTTTCATTACAAATGGCTCAGAAAAAGAGATACCAGCACCTTTATTTTTCCCAACCAGCATTACTAGTTCCCAGATGCATCTTGATCCATTACACCTTTGATTGCATGTCATAATTCAAAATATTATGCTTTCCAAAAGGAGGTCCATTGGGTCAGATGTTAAAGCATGGATATGCCAATGGAAATGTTACAGGTTCAAGTGCACTCGTTGGCATGAGCATGCTGCAATATGTTCTTTTTGCTACACAATGGAAGGACAAAGAGGGCAGTTTTTTTTTTTTGATTACTCTCATAAAATATTGCTATACCGATATTTTCAACTATCATTGCTAGTTCCCAGAAGCAGCTTCATCAATTACACCTCTCGCCTCCATGTCATAATACAAAATGCTTTGCTTTCTGGAGGGAGAGACAGTGACTCAGATTTTAAAGCATGGGTTTACAAATGGCCAAGGTGAAGGTTCAGGTCCCCGATTTGGCATGGAAATACTCAACATTTTAGGTTGATCTGTGCAATAGGTGGAAATAGGTAAAGCGCCTGATTCACAGAACGTTGTCCTATGGGAGCGCACCATTATACAATGCTTCTGTGAATCAGGCCCAAAATGTTTAATGTTTGTTTACTATAATAAAAACAGTGTTTTGTATTCATGTTCATTACAAATGTCTCAGATAGCGAGACCAGCACCTTTGTTTATCCCAACTGGCATCTCTAGAACCCAGATGCATATTCATCTATTACACCTTTGACGGCCATGTTACAAGCAACAAAGTTAGGCTTTATGACACTGGTCAAGGATAAGTGGTTCCGAGTTTAGAGTAGGGGTTCACCAATGACAAGATTGTAGGTGTTAGACCACTCCTTTGCATGACGATACTTAAACTGATTGGCTGAACGGTGCATCAGGAGAAAATAGGTAACATTTGTTTTTTTTACTGTAATTAAAAATATTGTTTTGTCTCTATTTCCATTAAAAATGGCTGAGAGAGACCAGCACCTTTGATTATCCCAACCGGCATTCCAAGTTCCCAAATGCATCTTCAACCATTACACCTGTGGCAGCCATGGCATAATACAAAAAGCTATGCGTTTTGAAGCAAGACCCTGAGGCTCAGAGGTTAAAGCATGCCAGCTTGGACTGGCCTTTAGGGCTATTCCCAAATTGCCAGCTCATGATTCTAGGATGGATTTTTATTTGTACTTTTGTTTGACAGAATTGGAAAATGTTTTGTCCAGAGTTGGCCAGTTTCATGAATTATTACAATAGTATTAAACAATGTTACTGAACAAATATGCTTTCAAATATATTATTCAAGACATATTTTACCAAAAACACTCCCTTGGATAATACTCAAACAGTATGTTCTTGATAGTAATGAATTGTAATATGTGATGGCGGACCAATATTTCATTAGCGCCCGGACCGACTTTATGGCCCAGTCTGACCCTGGCTCGTTCCCATGTGCAACTTCAGCGATTATTTGTTTGACAGCCATATTATGATGCAAACAGCTAAATTTTCTATTTGAGGACTCTGTGGCTAAGAGGACAGGGCTTGTTTTCATGATGGCAATGTTGCAGGTTGACGTCCACTTGTAGGCATGGAAATGCTCAAACAGTTATGGTGACATTTGTGTTGGAAGGAAATATCCAACATTTGTAATTTTTTTTACTGACGTAAAAATACTGTTTTATCTATATTTCCATTATAAATGGCTCAGAGAGACCACCACCTTTGTTTATCCCAACCAGCATTGCTAGTTCCCAGATAACACTTCATCCATTTCAGTTTTGAATGCCATGTAATAATGCAAAAAGCTGTGCTTTCTGCAGGGAACCCCAGTGTCACATAGGTTACAACATGCAGGCTTGCACTGGTCTGCAGGGCAATATTGAAAGTGGCAGCCAATGATTTTGAAAGTGCTTTTTGACAGAAATGACCCCTTTACTGGGCAGAGTGGGCCAGTTTCATAAATTACAACAGTAGCTTTGACAAATGTTCTAAGCAAATATCTTATGTATTATTTGCAAAATATTTCATCAAAACACCCAATTGAATAAGCCTCAAACATATGGCCTGTTTCTGTAGGTTTCTCTGTATCGTCGGTGAATTAACTTCTTTGTACCCGCAACTGACATATTTACATGTTAAAAGGGGTGCAGCGACCTGTTAACTCCTTGGGGATATGATAAGGTTTACACAGAAAGAGCAGCTCACTGACAGATATGGTGAATATGCAAAGAAGCTCTGTCTTTTCTGAAGAGACTGTGAGACTGGCCTACAGCTGCAGGGATGAATTAAGACTTAACAACTCGTTCTCTTTAAGTGCCTCTCACCACCTCTCACAGCCCCTCCATAATCTGAATGATGCCCCTGCGAGATGGCCCCCAGACCTATTGTAGAGTTGGAGAGAAAGCAGGATCACACCATCTACTCTGACCTCACTGTGACTTATTCAGCCCTGAAATCCTCTCAGAGCACTGCTAATATCCATAACAAGTTGATTGAAAAGACAGCCTCCCCTAACAGTGACATGGAAAATGCATCTAATGAATCCATGTGGAGAACGAGTACTACTTGCTGGTGATGTCATGTTTATGTTTTCATACAACTGTCTATATAATATTTAGATCTCCAAAATATCTCTCATAATAACACATGGCCTAATCCTTTACTTTCATTCCTTGAAGCCTTGGAAAATTGATAACTGCAGCCGAATCCAGTGACTTCACAATGACATTGAGTTCGTTTTTCAAGAAACTATCGAATATTGGAGCAGGAATTATTTTAGCCAGTCCCCTTCCAGGCACATTGGTTTGGAGAGGCTGGTTCCGCCTGCGTTGATGTCTTGGTGCATGATTGTTGGCAAGGTATCATGACTTGTATGCTCTTTGCCACTGGATTCCGAAGGGTTCTTTCCAATCTCCACTGCAACCTAAGCAACATATTGAGTGAGATCACCTGAGGTGGCTAAGCCCTATACACCATGCTACCTTCCCAAGGACTGGAGGGCTTCACACATGTGCTCTTTCGTTGGCATGCTGCCTACAGGTTGTGTTTGTTGCACCACTCATAAATGTCCTACCCATGCCTTAGACACAACCCCCAGCCCAACATGAGGCTAGTCAGCTAAATTACTCTAGGCATTGGGCCCACACATTGGCTCTTCGGCTGTGTGTAGTACTATTGAAATCTATACCACCCTTTTGCACGCTCTCTGTTCTGCATGTACATTTAGCATGTTGAGCAGGGAGGGGAGCACACTATGTCTGTATGTGAATCATACATCTGCCCAGCCAAGGGAAATGGTACCTTTCTTCTCTAGGCTAGTGCTGATTCATCCTTCAAGGTTTGCCCAAGGATAGCTACATCTGCCTCTGATATGTGGATCATTGAGGACATCTTTTGGTCTTCATTTCCTGCTTGCTACAGTGCTTTTGAATCATCGACGTGGGGCCCTTACATTGTGGCTGATATAGCCTTTGGAGACCCCATGGCCTTGTAGGCATCGTCTTTGTAAAGGGGACTTTATCCTTTAAATAGCTGCTTTAAGAATTAAACCAGATGGCAACACTGTCCTTTCCTTTACACCCCAAATCTCTAACACAGTGAGGCAGCATTCAGCTATTTGTTCAAACATTTTGACAACGTTCTCTTCTGATTTTGATAACGCACTGGTTGTCTTGGGTGCTTGTTTGTCTGCTTTTTTTGTCCACAGCTAATTCGTGAGCTCCTAAATCGAAGAGGTGGAACCGTTTTCAGTGCATTATACTCTAGTTTTCTGTTCTATACCAGTGTAACCAGGGAATCGATTCCCTTTCCTTTGAAAGCCATGCTGGTCAGGCGACATAGCTCTTGGCTATCCAGCACCAATTCGCTGCCTGAGAGTTATATATCCTTAAACATTTGTATTTCAGGTCCCATTAATAACAGAGCTGCAGACCCCATTCTGTTTTAATCTAGTTTCATCCACTTCTAAGGTACATGGATGGGAGAATATTTTGAAATGTACCTGTGTTTCTCAAGCTGAAGGGACTCACAAGTGCCATCTAATATCCCATGACTGCTCTTTCCTTGGGTGACTGGTCCCCCCACATCTCTCAGTTGACACTAGGGTGGTGGCTCTGAGAAAATTAATGGAGATACCAATATAAATCAATGCGTCTTTCTTATCCCTTTTTGTTCAATGCATTGCTTACCTTCTCCAAACCATTTTGAGATTGTTGATGAATACCCCACCTTTAACCTATTCTCTTTGAACATTGGTATTTTGTTATGGACCAGGACATCTAGGTGATCCATCAGTTGTATATTTGGTTCCTGCTTTGCCAGTGAATCTTCTTTTTCCATGGACTCTCAATTTGCATTGATTTAAAATATATTCCCAAAATGTGGTCAGTCATTTTTATGTAATACTAAACCAGATGAGATATCCAACCCTCCAAGTAACCCGATTCCCTAAGTGACCTGTTAGGAACGTCGAAGTTCAGATTCTAGTGAAGTGTCTCAAAGCATGGCATTGCTTTTGCACACCATCATCAGCCTTCTAAGGTGTTGCTTGAGTGCGCTTCTCCGCACTAATTGACCAAGCAGCCTCAAGGAACCCACAGAGTAACCATGTCAAAGAAGAGAGCAGATCACAGAACATGCACAGACCTGTTGTGGTGCCACACAATGCGTTTCTTCCATCGCAGATGGGATTTGTGAATTGTGTGGAATACAGGTATGCAGCTTATACCTTCACATCAAGCTCGTTTCCCTATCTATGAGTTACAGGTCTGTAAGGCTCCGGTATAGTTATTGGTTGTTCTGATCCATGCTCACTGGCTTCCTCCATCACCAACCCTTCCCACAGGCGTGTCTGCATAACTGGCTGTGATTCGTAGGATACCAAATGTCATGTTCCTTCATATGTTGAACTTGGGGACTGGCTAGTCGCGCACTTGCTCATTATTACTGATAAATACCTAATGGATGCTAGGATAGAGTTTGCAATGTGTCCAATAGCCAGAAAGTGCCCTAGTCTTTTTGGCTGTACAGTTTGTACCTTTTTATTTGCCTGTGGAATCAGAATTCATGCTCAAAGTCATTACACCTTAATTGTATATGTAGGTCCATCAGTGTGAGACAAAGTGACTGACGTCTGCATAAAGAGAACATATGTACTAACCCCAGATGTGTGACTATAAGCAACATTTTAATATTATTCAAGTAAACATATACAAATAAATATCCCTAGATGATAAATATGTTATTTAATTTAGAACCCTGCATTAAAATGATTATATTTAACAAACAGCTAATATGTAATCAAATGTAAAATTGCACTAGATATCATCCTCAGCGCGTGCGCGCCACACACACACACGCACACACACACACACAAACACACACACACACACACACACACAAAAGAACTGAGCGTCGCGATGGGTTTGACATATGTCTTCATGCAGTGACTGACTACTGTATGTAGAAAAGGGCTATTTAAATTCACACAACAGCATTCCAAACTCCACGATTGATTCATGTGATTTGCAGGGCTTTTGTTCCAAGTGGGAACATTAGGCCTCTTTAAAAGTGATGTTGATAATAAATGCTCCAGGCGATTGTTTTGCTAAAGTGAAGCAATAGCAGAAGAGCATATGGTGAAATACATTTTTAATTACTTTTCAACGGTGCTAAATGTTGTTTTTTCAGTATTTTCACATTTAATGTTCCTGATGAAATTTGCTAAAGAGCCTGCTCATGGAGGATGCATTTGCCCAATAGCACATGACTAATTTTATGGGCGGCATATATCACTATATGTCAGCAACATTTTCACTTCGGAGACTTTAGGACTTGGTTTATGTTGCTAAATGGCATGCTAACATGAGTGCCTGAAACAACTGCGCTAAAAATATATTTCTGAAAATGATTATGCAGTTGAAATTCCGAAGTCATGGTAGTCAGTAAAACCATTCCCTACTGTGTGAAAACCACGGACATGCTAACCAGTTAGAATCAGCAGTTTTCAGAATCTAACAACTTTAATTCTATTTTAAATGATAAAGCATGTTTAATAGTTTCGCATCTGATCGATTGCCAGTGGCTTATGAGCAATTATTTTCCAGATCTGCTGAAAATTAAAAAAAAAGAGCACTATCTTTAAATAGTCTGTTCAAAATCGACTTTCGGTATCGAAATCAACATTCTAATTTATGGCGTATGCCACCTGGTTTCTGAAAATGTCCCAAAAGTTGAGTTTGTAGTTTATTTGGATTTTAGTCCCATTGCTTTCATTGTGACGACAACATACATATGAGGTGCTCATTTTATCAGGGAGCAGTAAACACCTACTTGAAATCACTTGAGTTTGTGTCGCTTACTTGCGTCACGTGTATGGCTAATAATGGGCAGACCATCTCCCTCCCTTTACAAGAAAGGCCCAGTCTCCTCAGTGCATCCTCAACCACACCCCACACAAATTAAATAAATAACTCAGACACCCCAGACGACCTCACCCCTCCCACCCCCAATCTAGGATATAGAAGCCCTGTCCCCTCGCCAGAAAGGGCCATATCACTGAGGACACCACGCACTCCACATCCCTGACCCCCATGGGATAGAAAAACAGACACCCCCGCCCCCAAACAAGCTCACTCCACTCTCATCCCTCCCAGGGCCTACACCACCCTCCTCTCCCCAGAAAGTCCCAGTCTCCTCAGGGTGCCCCTGACCCCTTACTCCCAATCCAGCTCACATCACACCCACCCCTCTCAGGGTCTACACCACTCTTCACTTTCCCAAGAAAGGCCCAGTCTCCCGAGGGCACACCCTACCCACTACCTCCAATTCCACCGCACAAACAAAAAAGACCCCCAAGAGGCCAGCTCATGCCACCCCATCCCCCAGGGAGTACACCCACCCTTCCCAGAAAGGCCCAGTCTCCCCAGAGTGCTTGCCTACTCCCCGCATGCCCCTTGACCCCACACAAAACAACCCCCTAGTGCTTTCCCCACACCCTCCTGTGACCCCATACATTCTGTTACAGCCCTATCTGACTTTTACTGCACCCCCTTGATTATTGCAGTAACCCTATGACCGCATCCAGTACCTGGACAGACCTTTCTTCTTCCTCCCCTCAATGCTTTGCATCCGCCTACTCCTGTCCTCATCCCTGCTCCTGGCACCACTATCCAGCCAGACCTCACAGCTGCCTCCAACCACCCCAGACTGTCAACGAGTCTCTTCCTCTTCATCCTCACCCAACCTGGCTTAGGTACTATTGATTCCCCACTCCTGAGTCTCTACCCATCACCTGCCCAGCTTGCTGCATCAACCCACTCTACCGACCACACACCAGAACTATGTTTTACAAGCAAAGGTTCACTGACGAGGAGCTCCAAGACCTGGTGGAGTGTTTCATGAAGGATGATCCTTGCATAACAGGTCCCGGCCATCACAATTTGTCGGTCCGCCAGCACAATCTTGTCTGGAAGCTGATATGCAACCAGGTGAATGCCATTGCGTCTGCCCTATGAACCGTGGCCCTGGGAAAGAAGCACTGGCAGGACTTACCCAGGGGCATCCGCAAACTGGTCAAAACCATCGCATTGACAGCCTGACCACAGGAGGTAGTGCCCGACCCCAGACTTAAAGCTGTGATTAAGGGAAAACAGGCCATAATGGTGAAGGACCTCAGGAGTCCCGAAGGGCATTGGAGGAATTGAGACAGAAGCACACAGCACAATTATTAATGCAATCTGACTACTTCTGCAAAGAGAAAACGACCACTGTGGGACATGTACAAACGCACATGAATAATTGATATGCCCACCCCTCATATGCCAGCACACTCGAATGCCTCAAAACTCCTTCAACCCACAAATTAAGTCACCACATGTCCCTCAAACAAATACATTGACGTTCCATGGAGGGGGACAGTGAGGTACTGTATCAGGTAGCATAACCTCCCCTCAAAACTCAAAAGCAGCTGCTGACACAGCATTGCAAATGAATGTGTGAAACACGTGAAATGTGGCAGTGCAAGTATGTCCACCCCTCCTGTCCACATAATCATTTACAGACCACACTAAAAAGGATACCCGTGTAACCCGATGACTATTACCTGGTGACCATGGGCAGTGAATGTCATGGCAACCTATCACTGCACCCTCTACATGCACAATTGGCCTGTTTAACAGGCACATGTTGCGCCATCACTTGAATTAGCACACAGATGATGCATTACATGAAAATAAGCACAGGAAATGTCACGAAGTACAATACTTTCATGCACAACAGGCACACACAAAAACAAATATCAGTTTCCCATTACAGAGGGAAATGTGATACCCATCTGTCCATTCAAGGAATGTGATTCCAGCAGGCCATGTGCCACAACCAACAGTGCCCTGACTCATGCCCACATGCACTGTGTTCCCACAACAGATTCTTGCAATGTCAATGGGATCGTTAACATGTCAACAATTCATCACCCCATCAATACATACACTGTGATTCGGAGCCCTGATGAATTGTCTTAAGCAGCGTCCCACCATTGTCCAAACGTCTGAAGGTATTCCCCAAAACCATCTCAGCTCTACTGTCTCTAACACACCAACCTCCTGCTTAATGCCACATAGCCTGGAGGCAGACTGGAATGAGTAGGGAAAGGTAAATGCAGCCAGTCGGCAAACCTCCAGGATGCCTGCAGAGACACATAGAAGACAGGTTTGGAAAACACGTCAGTATCATTCCCAACATGAGACGCCACCAGAAAGACATTCACAGGGTTATATGCAATGGCTGAAATGCCCAGGTACCAAACAAAATAAGCCATGCAGTGCCATGTTAGGGCCTTTCATCATGTTTAATGACACTACCTGGTCACCTATACATGCAACATACATGTTGTGTTCCTTCTCACTGTCCTCTGAAAGCCAGGCAATTGAGGGTGTATGGTCTCCATGATGTATGGTCCATGTGAACACATACCAAAAAACACAGGGGGCAAAGTTAACACAATGATGTCAAATCCAACATCTCCCCAGTGCACCGAGAAAAGAAACATCAGCCCAGGGATGCGGCCAGGAACGCGCCATGACACATTTCCCATATACTATGAACAATCTCCATGGCCTATAAGAAGGCGTCAATGCAGGAGCAAGGTTCGCCCAAGGAATGTGTCCCTAAGACGTTGACATGCATACGTACAATTGACCATACATTGCTTTCTATTGGAGGACACATTGGTTGAACAGCACAACATTGTCACCTGTGTACACAGTGCAGAAACGTGCCCTAATCCATCCCAAACCTCACACTATGACATTGAAATGGCTGTGGACATTTTTTGCACCTACAGATATGCAATTTGTGCATGAAATATACCATTAAGAAATGTTCTGCACATACGGTTGACAATGCTGAATTGCATGTAAAATTCACCAAGACTACACACAACTACTACACGTGTTTTTGCTCCTACTGGAAAGCATTTGGACACTCTTGAGGAGGGAATGATGAGTATAACGATTATGGTGATGATGGCAGACACATCAAGCGGGCAATTCACTCTGAGATGTATGTGGCAGAATCTCCAGAATCGCCATAGGATAGTAGTTTTACATCAGGAAGCTGCATGGACCCCGACCCGCATTCAGGAGAGAAAGCCGCTGCACAGCCACAGTGACCAGGTCACCCACCAGAGATTTCAATCAACTCAGAACAATGTCATCATGGCACAACCAGAAACCCTGCAGCTGAGGTCTGGGGACGCTGGGGATATGCTAGTGTTGATGGAGGACATCAGCACTACCGTGAAGGGAATACCACCTCTACCACATTTAGGACTCCCTGCACTTCCTCAAGGGAATGTAAATGACTGACCAGGGGCAGGCATCAGCTATCACCCTCCCTACCCCCCCACCTATGGCATAATTATTTTGTCTGATAACATCTTCTCTGAAATAGTTGAGAGAGTGTCAGCCATGAAGGCTGCCCGGGCACAGGTGAGGAGAATGTGAGGTTAATGTGTGTTAAACCTTGGGGCCACTCCTGGCTGCTGGGAATCTGTCCTTGTAGAAGGTGCAGTGTGAGTTGGAGGCAGCCAACATGCCGAGGAAGGTAATGTTGGGGGAGAAAGTCCATCTGGTGCTGGAGCAGGCTGCTCTTTATGTTGCTGCAGCTGTATCCACATGTGTAGCAGCCTGTGCTTAGGCCATGAAAGATGCCCATCTGGCCCAGGAGCAGGCTGCTGCTGCAGCTGTGCCTGCATTGGCAGCACCCTATGCACTGGCCAGGGGGGATGCCAATCTGGCCCAAGCACAGGCAGTAGCTGGTGCTTCGGCAGCAGCATGAGCATATGCAGCAGTCTGTGATCAGACCAGGGAGGATGGCTCCCCAGCACAGTCAAGCCACATGCCATGCTGCCCACACCTCATCTGTCGCAGTCCGGCTCATGCCATGCTACAATGCTGCCCTTTGCTGCCAGATAGTGAAGGCCAGCCTGAGCCATGCATAGTCAAAGATAGCATTGACCGGACTGCTCACCCTCCAGGTGCAGTCCATCGCAAACATACCTGAGTATGTGGGGATGGAATATACCACAGCCTCAAAATCCAGCCTCCCTTCCTCTGCTCCCAGCTCTGCACAGTAGGCCCCACCCATTCCAAGATGCTACCAGAAAAGGTATCGAAGGCTGAGGACCCTAAAGTGCAGGCTCAATCCCCTATCGCCCATCAGCACAATTGGCTACACAGGATGACATCCAAGCCTTTATGAAGGACATTGCACTGGAATTCTGCAACTGTATGGCAGAGATTTACTCAAAGATATACCGGCTGGACCGCACGGTACGTGAGACAGAGCAGAGACTTGGGGAGGTCAAAGAGCAGATGGTGGGGCATTCCATGTCACTAGCAGAACTGCAACAGCGGATTTAACTCCTGGAGGGAAAGAGTGAAGCCATGGAACATAAGCAGTAGGACATGGAAAACAGAGCCTGCAGAAACAATTTACGCTTTAGGGGGGTGCCCTCTGCAGTCTCATATCAGGCACTGGCCGATTAAATAGGGGACCTGTTTCAAACACTCCTGCCACACCTCGCCAAACCGATGCTACTTCTGGATCACACCCAGTGGTTGCGCACACGCATGGACCCAACCTCAGAGTTCCCCCCAGATGTGATCACGTGGGTTCATGTCTCTACAGTAAAGCAAGAAATCTTATTGGCAAGTCACACACAAGGGGATTTGAGATTCCAAGAGGCTTCTTTCCAAATCTTTCAGGATATGGCCACATTGATGGTACAAAAAAGGAGGAACCTCTGACATTATTCCTGCAAGATCAGAATATCAAATACTGTTGGCTGTTTCCCTCATCCCTGCAGTTCGCATTTGAGGGTACGGCTCACACCATTAGCTCACTGGAAGATGCAGAAGAGATCTTGAGAGGAGCCCCCATAAAAAAGATGGAGGCTCCTTAATGAACACCTGCACATTAGCGAGAACTGATCCCCCTAAGCCACAGTGTAACACATGGGCAAAAGTAACCAAAGGATGGAAACCCGCAGGGTTATCGCAAAATTCTGAACTGTGCCTAACATTCCCTGGAGGAGGATCTTCTCCCACCACTGCACAAATCACTGGCATCAAAGTATGCAAGAGTTGTTCTGGTCTCTGGCTTCGCTCAGGCAATGCCTGGCCGGAAGTGCGATGTCACTTGAAGGCCATTGGGGCTCGTTGCAAGTTTTTGGTTGACTTTGCTTCTGTTATTCTTGGTTTGATTTTATTACTTCAAAACCTGGTTTCCTCGTGGATTTGGAACCCAACTGCACTTATATGGTGAATGAGGCCCATCTGGCTCCCCCCTCCTCCCTGGTGGACTCGGGCTCCCGACAGATGCTTCCACCCCACCAGAAACTCAACTTTGTAATGCTTAACCAAAAATACCAGTTGGCCCAGATAAATGCCATTGCAGTAATCTAAGGTGTCCATGATCAAGGCAGTGACCATGTTCGTGCGGAACTGCAGAGTTACAAACCGCAATACTTTTCTAAGCAGTCTCAGTTTTCAAAAACCCAAGCTGCACATAGCCGCAATCTGTCCTTCTCTATAACCTGAAGGCAGAAGTTTAACCCTCAGGCTCTTAAAGAGGGACTAGGGGAGGGACAAAGGACCAAGGAGTCAGGCCAGAAATATAAGTGCGAGAAAGTGTGGACATCAGTGGTGCCAGATATCATTACCTCTGTTTTTTCACCATTAAGTTTCAGCCAATTCCGGGACATCCAGTGTCCGATCTCAGCTAGGCAAGCTTTTAATTTTGCCAGAGGGTAAAATAACAGGGCATTCAGTTCAAAAATCAATTGCGTGTCTTCAGTAAAGAAACTCACACCAGCCACTGCAATTAAATCTTTCAGGGGACATAATTAGAGATTAAAAAGCAAGGGTGACATGATGAACCCTGTGGCACCCCACAGAGAATAGACATGGAGGTTGCACGGAAACCCAAGAGGGACACCGTCTGCATACGGTCCTTCAAAAATGAAGAAAACCGGGCCAGAATAGGGCCTCTCATTCCTATTTGTTCTAGGCATTGCAACAGAATATTGTGGTCAATAGTACCAAATGCTGCAGAGCGGTCAAGGAGAATCAGAATTCTGACTCCGACCTCCCTGCGGTCCGGGAGCAAAGCTAGGTCATCCAGAATTTAAACCATAACCAATTCTGTCCCCATAAGGGGTCTGAAACTGGACTGAAAAGAATTCAGCTGTCTGTCCATTATTCTACAGAAATTGGAAGAGCTGAAGGGTATCAATTGCTTCCATCTGTTTAATGAAGGCGGGAAGAAGGTAGATAGGGCAATAACTGGTCGGAGACAGGGGGTCCAGTGATGGCTTCTGTTGGTGATGTTGATTCTTTTCATTGAGGCCATGCTATTCTATGTTGTGATGCCCTCACCTCTCACCAAAGAAAGTGTTGATTATTTTATATGGCAGTACAGGACCAGCGACATGTTATTCTGCTGGAAACGGCTTGGTGCATGTTTGTCATGCCCCTGGAGACCACTGTTTGAGTCTTCATCATCACCAGGCTCATCCGGCATGGCACATTGCATGTGATGGAATTGCTATGCTACACGAAGCACAGGGCACAGCTTCTCCCTACAGTACACACATCCACTTGCATTACTGTGAAGACACAAAATAGATTCTTCAAGACATCTATTCCCCCTTAGTGGGGTTGCTGGTCCAAGTGTGGGCAGCATTGCAGTAGTGGTGTCCTTGGTTCACTGGTTTCTTTAGCGGCATCATGAGGCAATGCCCCATGGGGTATCTAGCATCAACTGGAGTGGACAGAGGAAGGCTGTGATGCTCATTAATGTTGTCCAGATAGTGTAATATCTGAAACCCCCTTACCTGGAATATTTCATGCAGGATATATCCCAGTGTTTGTGCCCGTGCACAGTGAATGTGCCCATTCTTCTCCAAAGTTCTCAGAGGACTGGTGTGTCTCATGCATGTGCCAAGGAGTGAGACAGGACATTTATCTGATGGCTTCAGTAACGTTTATGGTGATAGTTTGGAGTATGTTTGGGGTACAACATTTCAAGTCTAAGTAATATGTAGTGTATTGCAATGTTCCATGGCTCTAAGAAGCCCTATGAGATACCTGTGTGGGACATCAAATCCTGTGTTTTCCTTGTATTCAGTAACCTGTTGTAATGGCTTTGGAATGGGTATGGGGTATTGCAAGTCCCAGGTTGCTGGAAAGTGGACCAGGACAAGCTTTCCTACATAAACATGGTGTTGGCCTCAGGATAACATTGCCACATGTGAAGACTTGAGTTTGAATTGCTAAAAATATGAATGCAAGATGTATCCCATCCTTTCTGTGTTCAATCGCCCATATGTGTGCACAGTGGCAGTGTACCAGGCTGGATACGAGTGTGATGTATGCATTGGTGAGATGGTGTGATTTCATTTCCATCCCAAGCAGCCATACCCCCCCCTTTTTTATGTAATGGCACCATTATTCTTGTCAGGTTGCTCTGCACCAGGATACTGGAGTCATGGATGGAGGTGGGGATTCTCACATGCACGTGAGTGAAGAGCAGGTTTGCATCAAATAACATCTGCAAATTGATGGATTGCTGCACGTTTTTGTTTCTGAAGACCTCCTGTCATACCCTGGGCTGTAAAGTGTGAACAATTCTCATGTTGAATATAACATGATGCAGTCAATTCTGTCTCAGAAAGGATGGTGTGCTGAACAGAGCCCCCTCTCCGTAAATTCCAAGCCAAAGGCATAATGTAAACACGTGCCCTGCAGAATCAGTATCCTGATCAGCAGGGCCTTCTCTCCAGTGGGACACAGCAGGTTCAGTGGGCAGCGTGGCAGCTGACTGCTGCAGTGACATCCAAGTAATTGCAGTGCAGGTGCTGAATTTAATGCATGCACCTCTGTATCCAAAACTACATAACTATGAGATTTACTATCCTGGTGGTAGCTGCAGATATTAAATATAAGTAGGCTTTCTGGTTTTCATTTGAATCCAATACATCCCATAAAAACAATACCGGGTGAAAAACTGACTGCTCAGTTTAAACTGAAAAACACTCTGTTCCCCACTCCTAGTGGTGCCTTAGTATGAGCAAGGATGAGAGGACATTTAGGGCGGGGGCTGAAGAGGTTACTGGAGAGGGGGCTTGGCATAAAATGGGAAAGGGCCCTACCCCCGCAGTATGCCTGCATGCATTCTCCCATTGCATACTCTGCTGCCACTGACCGTATTAAAAAACACTGCACATTTCATGTTACATGCTTTTTTTGTAAATAATAAAATAAAACAATAACATGTGGCAGTGGTCAGGGGCCCTTTTTTGAGAAGGGTAGAACATTAGCCTAAGTTCCTTAAACTAACCCTTGACCACTGACATATATGTGGATTTACAAAAAATGGTTTAACACGGATGTTTCAGGGATAAATACAGAAACACAAAAAAGTATAAAAGAAAGCATTTGTCAGCGGGCTGGTGCTACTTTGAACACTTGTACTTCATTTGGAGCCTTTTTCTGTGACCATGAATTCACACACTGCCAAAAATAAATGGATCTCAAACTTTGCTTCTGAATCGTGACAAATACTTTTTTTTTTCAACTAAACAAGGATGTAACATAGATTTTGCGGTATACGTATTTGTGTCCCCAATCTGTCCTAGAGTGCCTGTAGACCATACAACTGGCAGTGGTGTGAGATATAAATCAATATAACACAACATAGCATATATTGCACATCACACATTTTGGTTACTTTTTGGTTTACTCATGACAATTTCTTGTAATGTTTCTTTTCATGATACGTTCAAGTATAAAAGCTTCCTATCACTTCCTGTAATATCATTGTCTGTCATTTTACACTGTTGTCAATACTTATGCAAATTGGGGCCCCATGCATGCCTTTGTCACCCAGGCCCTCACACATCATCATATAACTTCCCCGCAATATTGATTAAGGGCATCATTCTGTAGACAAAGTTGCCTACATCCTTTCCAGTGGGAGCGTCTCAATGACATCTGTTGCTGGCTTTCTCAGCTGAAGTGTATTGGCTACCCATTTTGAGAGACTGTTCCCTCAATAGCCTGTCCTTTGAGAACATTACATATCACATCATATTTCTACCCCAAAAAGTATGAACTGCTGTGCTCCATTATTTTCATCAAAAATGATAAAACACTGATACACACAGATTTCTAAAAGTTGTGAAAACACTAGAAAACCACTACTGATATTCACAAAATATAAACACTGAAAAACAGAATATCTAAATATAATCCATACATGAATTTAAGGTAAGCTGGCTAGTATCTATCATACTTATTAAAATCACATCAAACTGATATCCTTCGTGTGCTGGTACTAGAACGCACCTCACCTGTGGAAGAATTCTCCTGCCATGTCTGTTGTACTCCTACCAGTAGGTGCCACAGAATGGTGCTGGGTTCAGTCCCTTTCAGCTCATTTTTGGCCACCCTGTTAGGGGTCATCTAATTTTGGTGCAGGAAGGACATCCCTCAACTCCTTCCCACAACACAGTGGACTATGGAGTTGGTCCTGAATGGCCAAGTACAGGGAACAGAGTACCCAGATCCTGAAGGTTAGCCTGGAGCCCATGAAGCACTGGCATGATCACAAGGCCAACATGATTGAGTAAACACCAGGCCAAATTGTTTGTATCATGGAAACAGTCAAGCCCGGCACCCTTCACAGTGAGTGGACTGGGCCATATGTGTTCCTGGACAAAATCAGTGAGGTTAACTATGTCATTGATAACAGTCTCTGAGGAAGACACATCAGGCCTTTCATGTCAACTGGTCGAAGCCCCATTACATCCAGGATGACTTAGTGATGGCTATGATCATTAATAATAAGAATGAGGAAAGAGAGTTCCCCCCAGACATGTTGTACATGGGTTCACTGACTGTTCATTGGACAGAGTCGATATCTCCCCAGACTTTAGTGAGCAGCAATTTCAGGACTGCCAGCATCTGCTGGGCCTGTTTGCAGGTCCGTTCTTATTGAAACCAGGGAAGACTGATTAGAAAATCCATGATATCGACACCTTCAACAGTAAACCAGTAAAGATTAGTATTCACTGTATGTCTGACCATGGTCAAATACACCATTAAGGAGGAAGTCTCCAAGATGTTGTAATTGGGGGGTTTTGAGCCATTCTGAAGCCCTTGGGCAAGCCCAGTGTTACTAGTCCCTAAAATGTCCAATATCGGAAAACTTGAAGTCTGCATTTCTGTTTACTACTGAGGCCTCAATGTTGTCACCCATACAGATGCACAGTCTATAACGGGGTGGACAAACTTATTGACAGATTATGGTTGCCAATGTCATGAGTACTTTTGCCCTTATGGCAGGGTACTTGCAAGTCTGCCTAACTGATCAAGTAAAAGGAGAGGTCAGCATACCAGAAGGGTAATTTACTGTTATGCCCTTTGTGCTAAAGAATGCCCTTGCCACCTTTCAGAGGATTGTGAAGCAGGTATTGTCAGGAATGGAAGACGTCAATGTTGCTGACTTAGATGACAATGCAGTGTTCTGTCAGACATGGTAAGAACATCTATCCCATCTGCTTTAAGCCATGTAGAAAGCTGCCTTCATTATCAAGGCCTCCAAGTGCCAGACAGCACAGGTAACTTTGAACTTACTTAGGAAAGGAAGTAGGTGATGGTAATAATCAGCCCCTCCAGGCCAAACTCCAGGACGTGATGGATTGGAACATCCCCATCAACCCAGGCTCAAAGGAGAGCCTTCCTCTGCTTCCCAAGTTATTACAGAGCTTTTATCATGGGGTATGGGACATGTGCCTTCTCATTAACAATGCTACCTAAACAAAGTTTCTAAGAAGGTTTCCCGGACCCCTTCCTGTCAGACACTTTTACAACTTTTCAGAATGTTACCTCTGGCAAATTTGGTTACATAATTGGTTATAACTTCAACAACATTTGGAGCTCCTAAAAATGACTTAAATGGAGCCCACACTATGAACAGTATTTCCATATCCTTTATTTGGATTCTACTTTTCATATCACGTAACAGGACTTCTAATGATGACACACTATTTTGACTGGGTTAGCGGTGTGGCCAAGTAAAGAGGGGAGATAGCTTGACCCCCAGCACTCTTCCTCGATGCCAAAGTGAGGGTGACCCCCTCCCACTCCTCCTTACGTTAAGGATGTCAGCAACTGGGTCACCACAGGAGAAGAACCACAGAGCGAGGGTATGCAGCCTCTGGGAAGATGCCAGAGCTGCATAGCAGTGGTAAAAGCTATATTGTGGGGTACACCAAGCATCACAGCACCAGTCCACATATGGATGCGGCTCGGGAAAAGGAACTCAAGGGATTTGGTAGCCTTAATAACACTGGCCACCTCAGCACAGGGCTGCACAGAGTCCACTAGCCCACTGGGGAGACTATTTTTACTAAATACAAGAGACCTCTATTAGTAAAAAGGCCAGGGAGGCCTGGAGGCATGCATGACTCCTGGAATCTATTAGAGGCTCCAGGTCAAGAATGCAAAAAGAAGGGCACGAGGCTTACTAGCCCTTAGGAAGCCTCCCCCCCTCTCACTCCCTGGAGATAGGTAGCTAATTTGGCATGGAAAGTAACCAATTCTGAGTGGGTGTGAGCTATATAAGTACATGTGTTTGAATGCTTGAGTGTGGGTAAGTTGGTTGAGGACACAGACTGGAGGAGGATGTCCAAGAACCAGAGGAGGCAAGAGTGAAAGGAGTATGGAGGCTATTATAAGGAGGGAGTATGTAGTGTGTTTTAGTGTGAGAGTGGAAAGTGTGAGGAGTAGAGGAAGAGTAGGAGTGGCGGAGTGGTAGTGGTGGTGCAGGTAGTAGCAGTAGTTGGGAGTAGATACAGTAGGTAGCAGGAGTAGAGAGTGAGAGAAACATGGAGTAGAGTGGTTGTTGGTATAAGAGGGAAGTAGTGGGTGCTAGTGACTGGTAGTAGTAGGAGGAAGTAAAGACAGTATAAGGATAGTGTTAGTACCAGAGTAACAACAGTAGTAGAGGAAGAGTAGTAAAGTGACAGGGAATGGGAGTATAGGAGTAGCAAGTGGTAAGGATAGAAAGAGACATAAAGAATGACAAGAAGAATAGTGAGAAGCAAGGAAGTAGAGTGGGAGCGAAGAGGAGAAAATAGAGGTAGAGGGGTTGTTGGATGTACGAGCGATAGTAAGAACAGGTGGTAAGAAACAAAGTAAGATCAAAGGGTTGTGGTGAAAAGGCGCATTGAGAGATCGGAGGGACAGTGACATGGTAGGAGGAGAACATCTAAAGACACAGTATAGTGAAGTGTCAGGTACAAGCAGGTGTGAGAGAATTGAATGTGACCCCGGGTGGAAAAAGGCACCATCCCTAACTCTCTTATACTATTAATCGGGCTAGGTTAGGGAAAGCCTAGAAAATCACCAGGGTGTTAGTCAGCCGATGTCTTTGGGGAACCACTGCTAGAGTAAGGCAGAAGACCAGACAGACAGGTGGCACGATTCAATAGAACTAACATCCCCGTGACGGATGCCTGGGTAGGGAGGTGGGGATGACTGGGGATTTTGAGAGAAAGAGGGGTGGACCAATTCCCCAAGAACCCCTTTGCCCTGAGACCTTCCTGAGAAGTCTTGGCCCAGAGTGATTGTTGAGTCTCAATAAATACCCTTTGACGTACTACCTGATTCAGCATGGTTCTTTGTGGTGGGCTGCCAAATCACACTATTTACATAAATGTTCAGAATTTCAGCCGTGTTCATTTAAAGAGAACACTTTTTGCTTCTATTATTGGTTACAATTGTATATATTTGCGTCACTTTTCAGCATGGAAAATTTTAAATTAAAATACAAAAATTGCACCCACACATGAAGACATCATCAAATGGATGTGCAACAGTGTTATCAACCATGAAAAACATGGTAGGGATTGAATGATGTTCCCAGCATCCTTACACTTAATACAACATTCTGGGGTAATGATTCACGCTACATTAAACATTTTGTGGGGAATAGATCCCTCAAAAATATGGTTACATTTATTCATTTTGTCACATACAGGTGTGCATTTCAAGCAACCGATTATTACTAATGGGAATGGTAAGTTACTTATTCTTTCACAGACACGGGTGCTTCTTCAGCATACTGTCAAAAATCACAAACTTCCCAATTAATTGGTACATTAACTGATGCAAGGTATATACTTTAACCTTGGGCATACATCCTTATAACAAACTGTAAAAATATTGGGAAAAAAAACAATGTTCATATTGCTTTTACATCATTATACAGGCGTCCCTGAATAAACATATATCACTAACAATGAGAACATTTGGAAGCACACAGCCAACACTGACAGAAAGTCCTCACAAAATATCCTAGTACATGGATTGGACCATGTGGTTAGCCTGGTCTTTGCCTTTTAATGTAGCATTCACAAACTCTGTTCACTTTATTAACAATATTGACAATGATCTACTTGGTTTAAAACACACAGGATCCATCCTAATCATGTATGGCCATGTAGAAGGGGGGAGGGGTTAACTGATTAAATACTGAAATGTATTACATGTCAACCCTGTCAACTTTAATATACAGTTGTGTGGAGATTGAATCATCTGTGTGAATTTAAACTAGCTAATACACTGTTTCTTCATAAAATCTTGAACTTGCAATGACTTTCTCAACATCAATATTCAGTAGTGTGGATATTGATTCATCTATGTGGATTGGAAACAGCTGATCAATTGCTGCTTAAAAATGAATTTTCAATGTATATGCTATGCGTTCACTGTATGCACTGTATGCATTACTCTGTTCAGATATGCACTCTTTCAAAATGCTGCTTGATACATTTTTATGCACTTTCTGTTGGATGTTTCTTTTACAAATATTTATGGGTTTTGAATCAAATGAAAATGTCTGAATTGAGACATAAATCATATAATAATAGACATATTTTTCTATGTTGATTCCATTAAGTGTAATTTTGAATAATTGATATGAATGGCTTTATTAAGAATCCTACAGGTCGAATGTTTCTTCTTTCTATCAAACTGAACAAACAACACTTAGAAGCCTAGGTCACCATTGTAAGACCGCTAAGACCCGCAAAAGGTATTATTAATTACTAACTGCCCCCTTGGTCCTTCTTTGGTCAATAGAGATTGAATAGGCCACCTTTAATACATTTTCACACACGTTCATATCATTTATTTTAAATCATTTTAGTTGTTTAGTGCCTTTCTCCTCCTGTTTCATTACCAAGAGTGCTGCAACTTTCCATCTTTGCATATTCTCTGTTCTTTCTACACGGGTTGGTTTTGCATAGCATGCTTCCTTTCAGTTATTATTACAGATATTATGTTTAATATAATGTTTATATATATATATATATATATTACACGGCCACTACTGTGGCCGTGTAGTTATGGTTAAGTTGCTGTTTCCGTAGGAAGAGCACTTTTTGGGCGGTTTATAACCCCGCTCCCCCTGGAGAAATCATCATCAAATTTTGCAGAAAAAGTATATGGGCCACTCTGAATTGTTTTGCAAAGTTTGGTGATGTTTGGTCCAGGGAGGGGAAAAGTTATAGGGGTGGTCCCAAAACATCTTTTTTTCCCATAGACTGAATGGGGGAAAAAATGTGCGCGTGTCTACAGCCTAAACCGCTGGACGGATTTTCACCAAATTTGCGGTAGGAGCAGGAGCTTGGTCCCGAAAGTGTGCTTTTGTACATTTGGCGACAATCCGTCCACTACTTTTCTTTTTCTTTAAAATTACCAAAAAGTAAGTCTAAAAAAATGTGTGACATCTATGTCCGCTCCATGGTCACACTTCCCTGTTCGCTCCGCGGACAAGGTACTGATTGGCTAAGGGGCTGGCGTCATGACTGCAGACACGCAACGTCTCTGCCGATTGGCTGCAGTGAGACGTGTTGTGCGTCAGATTGTTTGGATGCCCTCAACATCTTGGAATTGCCGACAGCGCAGCAGCGACCAGCGGCAACATGCTATTTCGAAATCTATTTTGCTATGTCATAGTACCTTCAACTCTCTCTTCCTAAATATCTTCCTTCCCGAGCCCTTCACTCATCTGTCTCCAACTCCCTCAGGGTCAGCCACTTCTCGAAGCAAAGAGCTGGGGGTAGATCTCTCTCCGCGGCAGGGGCCTCCCTCTGGAACAGCCTTCCTGCCTCCCTGAAACTTGAGGAGAACCATTTCCGGTTCCGGAAGCACCTCAAAACCTTCCTCCTTGCTTCTGCTTTCTCTCTACCTCTCCCCTGCTAAATTCTTCACTGAAACTGCACTGAATCTGCAACTGGGCCACCCTCACCGACCTCGGTCCTGGGCCCAGCCACTCTCCACTTGCACTGCCTCCCTGGCAACCCCTGCACTGTGGGACTGTCTCTGTATCCCTACAACCCCCCCCCCCCTTCCCAGCACTTGTCTGCACTTACCTTGCACTTGCCACCAGCTGTCCCTATTTATTTATTTTTTATTCTACTTACTTTGTACTGCACTTCCCCCTCCCCTTCCCCTTGCACTTTTTCCCTTCCCCCTACCCCTGCACTTGCGCGGTCTGAATGACACCTGGCCTAGTAGGATCATTGTCTGTCTTCCCCTTGTTCCCCCTCCCTGCCTCGCCTCGCCTTGAAACACTTGTATATAGGCGCGTTACAAATGCCATATCATATCATATCATAGTGCTTGGGGAGGATCACACAATAAGAGATGGGTGAAAAACTGTGTTTGTTCAGGTGGTAGGTGTTAATTATATATTCTCTATGCACGCCTTGGTCGGAATGTTTGTGCGTACAGAAAATGAGGATTTTAATAGGGGTACTATTTCAGTCCGTGCTGTGCACAGGCACCTTTAAACTGTTCTAAGGACACGCGTGGTGTTAGCGAACATTGAAATTGAGTACATGTCATTGCTCCCAAAACCAACTTTATAAGTAGTGAAATTAGAAGCCACAATGGTTGTGATATGCTTTGCTGTTTCTGGCCAGGACCCAGTCTTGACATTTTGTCTAAACCTGGGATCTTGCGAATACATTCGTAATGAGCGGTATTCCGATGCCGTAATCTGGGTGGATCTATCATCGTACCTTCCACCTTTGCCAGTAGGAAATAGCAGTGGTAAAGCATGTGCTTCTATACTTATTTCCCATATGCTCATTGGTGAACCTTTGGTTTGTCGCATTTGGTAAGTTTCTAGTGCTTCATCTATGCTTTCATTGGAATGCAATGGATGAATTGTGTACTGGTCCAAAAGAGTGGATACTGCAGCAAGATCCAGAAGTTCAAATTTTCCCATTTCTGATGACTCTTCAATTATTTCAGATGTTTCCCTTAAGCTTTCTTCAATGTTTATGTGCTTGTAGTATTCGTTATTGTCAGTTGTTGCCAAATTTATTTGTCTTTTGTTGGTACACCATTCACAAAGACAATTAAAGAATGCTCTATTGAATGTTGCACTCCTAGTGTACATTTTCTGTAAGATCTAATGGCAAATAAACTACTTTGCCACAAATGTCTTTCACCAATTCAGAGGGAGGTGATTTTGCTGTTTTTGGGTGAAGGCGTATAATTGCTTGAAATGGGTGAACTGTTTGAATGACGATGCTCTCGTACAAATTGAGTTGTTGCAGGGTTTTTGGTAGTGGGAACAATTCCAAATTATTTGTGATAGCACGTGAAGGACTTTGGTTGTTGTCTAGTTTTGTAGTGGAGTAACTACAACATATTAGGGGTTCACTTATTTGATATTTGTTTTTGGCTAAAAGGTAGAGAGCTAATTCAAGCCATTTGGAATCTTCATTTTCTTCTATTTTGTATGCTATGTCTATATTTTTTGTGTTCCTTTTGTAAAACGTTCTGCGGCAACACACACACACACATGGTTTGGTATTTCAGCCGATGTACTTTTAAATTTTAGTATTTCTTTTTTGTATGTGTTTAATAGAAGCTTGCTATGTGCAGAAATGATGGTAGTCTGTTCTAAAACTATTGCATTTTGTAAGTGACTTTCACTTCCAAAATATTTTCTCTGGATACGGTCAATTTCTTCTTGTAGATATTTGGGTGTACCATGCAGAATAGTGTTATTTAAATTGGCTAAATCTGAAGCTGGACTTTTAGCGTAGTATATATTATACACTAGATTTCTTACATTTGAATGATGTATTGATATCCTTTTGATATCATGGAAGGTGCTTTTGCAAATAGGTCCAGAAATGCAGGCTAATGAATCTCCTTGTAGTCCTGTGTATTTGCACACTGGACAGATATCCATATTTTGCAGCACTTTCATTTTAATTTTGTCTACCTTTCACATACCGATTGAGGAAATGACGTAAAGATTTGTTAGGAATGGCACACATTGACGTGCACGGCCATTTGTATACTGGACAGTCTGGTTCAGTCGAATCGAAAGGTAATTCTGAGTTTTCAGGTGATACTTTTGTAAGCAGTGTCTCTTGTTCCATGTTGATATTATTGATTTTTTCATACCCTTGTCCAGTGCTATGGATTGGAATTGTGTTTGTTTGATTTTGTTTGTTTGCTTCTTCATTAAAATATGGTTCTGTAGTTGTTGTGTGACTCCATTCACCTCCACAAATATGTAAGAAGTTATTTTTGTTCACATTCTGTTTATTGATACGTTTCTTTTGCAGTTTGGTACTTAGTTTTGTTAGTGGTTTCATTCTATTTAACACTAATATAAACAACTTCCTTTTGAGAATGATTGCACAGTGAACGAGAGCTTGTAGGATTATTTTTCTATGGTAGGTTTTAAGGGGTGAGGATGATTTTGGTCCTCTTCTTATTAGATTCTGAAGGACTCTGTGGCTAAACATTTTTGCTAAAATATGTGTTTTTACTATAGGTTCTTGTACTATATCAGGATTAATAGGAGCATTGTTAGCAGTACTGGTAGCCGATTTTTTGTGAAGAGTTTTGTGCTTGGTGCAACATTTTGTTGGAGGGGGTAAAGTTTCGGTAGTTGAAGCTTCCTTTGTTTTGGTAAACAACTGTATTAGCTGTTTTGTTCCAACGTTCTCTACAAACTCTGCTACAGATGGATGCTTAGGTTGGAAACTTTTATTTTTATTTGCTCTACTTCTGCGTTCCTTTCTACGGACTTGGTTTTTGGTAGGTATTTTTTGGGGTCTGTCGAAAAAAAGAAGGCATGGTTTGGTCTGTTGTAAAATGTATGTGTGCTGTGTGCATGCATGCATGAGTTTGATGGACAAGCTCTTTGTGGTGGTCTGTGAATGTGCATTGGCCTCTACAATGATTTGGGAAGGCTATTTTTCTGTTTGCTTACCACTGCAAGTGCTTCAGATGAGAGTAGAAAGGGGGCTAGTGGTGAGGAGAAGCATAAATAGTGAACGTACTGGCATAAAATTGAAACAGCTATTTGTTTTCTACTACTAACATTCTAAGGTATCTGTATGTTATTTGAGTTCCAAACATATGGGGATTTGTGAGTCATTCTGCCTGTTATTCTTTGTTTAATAAATGGGGATTTGTGGATAGAATGGTTCAGAAATCACTGTTTGCTTTGGTGCGCAAATTAAATACATAACCCACACCGTCTGTTTGAGGAATAGTTGCGATATGAAGGTCGTATTGTACTTACTTTTTTTTGCAGAATGACCAGGTTTCTTCGGATATGTCGTTTGCAGTGTAGATGTAGAAGAGTAGTCTTCACTGCGATTGTAAAAAGAAGAAGTTAGTAACTTTGTGTGTTTAAAGCTGTGATGTTACTGTACATGTTAATTTTGTATTGTTCGTCAGAGTATTCTCCTTTGATATTTCAACACAGTGCATGTGTGCATTTCACTTCACTATCTGCTGACTTTCTATGTTACTTGCAGTATGTCATTTGGACGTGCTTCAGAAATGCGTACAATTGTTAGGTTACGAAAATGTCTTGTTTCTTTAAGATGTGCTACCTATAGCAGAGAGGTTTGTAAGTGATAGGTCATTACAGTAAATGGGGAAAATTTCTGTACTTTCATATCATAAGTACGATTTCAAAAAATCGGGAGACCCTCGAAGGGAAATGTCACCACAGCAATCAGGAGCGTTTACTTTTTCTCATATGATCATATTGGAAGTACCATTTATGTAGGCGGTACACAGTAAAAAATTGTGCCATTTTCTAATGGAAAATTGAATTTCCCACTAAATAGGGAGGGTTCTAACGTATGTATAGGTTATGCGGGAGGCAGTAAGAAGTAGTGCGGTTTGTCAATGAAAAATCGGACATCTTGTACTTAAAGGGCGACCGTTGGTATGTATTGGCTATGCAAATTTAGTGGCATTAATTTGTTTAAATGAAAACATAAGGGTTGCACATGTTGTCTGAGTAAAATATGCATACCTGTAGTTTATACGCATGCATATGCGCAGGGGTGGAGCTGTACGTAGAAATCCGCGACACTTGCACAGTAGTTTTTGAAGTAGGTGCTTAGCAACTGAGTTCCTGGCTGTTGCAATGGGGCTTTCGAATAGTTAATGTCCGACTAGCCCCGGATATTCCAGGCGAGGTGACCTTTTTTAATCATCAAGGCTCATCAACAATTGACTATTTCTGTGAACCTATGGGAACATACTGTAAGCTTTGAGGTGCTGGCGGACATACATAGCCCTATTTGTTTATCACTAAAGGGTCTGCTGGGGGAAGGGGTTCCGAAGGATATTGCTCCCTGTCCATCTTTGGGTGTTCCTATAGGCTCAAGAAGAATTAAATGAGGGACCATCTCAGAGGAAGAGCTTCATTATAAATCAATTAGTGAGAATGAACCCCTTCTGATGGATATTTTGGGCTATTTCTTGCCAGCAAGGGAAGTGGTTGATAAATTTGTGGAATTGATGGCTGCCCTCACAAAAAAATGTACTATAGCTATCAAGGCAAAGGGGAACTCATCGAAGGGGTGGGGGGTTCGATGAGGCTTGTAAAAAGAAAACCCTGCTGCTAACACTTCAGGATCCCTCCAGTATCAGAACTTCGATCATTCAAGTTAGGGTGTATCAACAGGAGCTAAAGAGACAGAAATGTGAGATTGAAGGGGTGACCTGGGAAGGTTTTTTGAATGCTGCTATCAGAGGGGACCAGAAGGCATTTTGGGCATTTGTAAAAGGTGGGCCAGACAGGTGCTGGTCTAATGTGGGCAGTGGCACTCATGTGGAAGAAGAGGCATGATTAACCCATTTTGCGAATCTGTTTGGGTCAGCAAACACCCTGGCCCACGCAGGCCTTGCTAAAGTCCTGCCTAAAATTTGGGTTGGAGGAGACAAAAAAGGCTATTAAGCTCCAAGCACATAATCGAGCCCCGGGACCGGAAATGATTCCTTCTGATCTGTTACAAGATCCGGTTGATTTGTGGGCACCTCTTATAACGGTGGTCTTCAATGCCTGCATACAATCAGGGAAGTATCCACCTTCTTGAAAAAAGGCAATCATTTTCCCAATCTTTAAAAAAGGGGACATGTCTAGCCCCAGTGCCTATAGGCCTATCTCTTTGTTGGACTCGTCCTTCAAAATCTTTGGGAGAATCCTATTGGCCAGTATTGAATCATGGATTAGTGAACAGTCGATTCTCTTGGATATTCAATTTGGGTTTCGCCCCGGAGTGGGTACAATGGAACAGAGCCTAAATTTATATATCTTAGTGGCCAATTCAGTTTTTTGTCGGAGAGAGGCTGTATACATGGCTTTCATGGACCTGAGCATGGCCTTTGATAAGGTGGATAGAGCAAAGCTCTGGGCCTTGCTCGGGTCCTTAGGGTGCCCCGGGGACATCCTGCGGGTGTTGGCGGACTTACATACTGAAAATGAGGCATGTTTGCGCAGTGGTCCAGGATGGCATTGTACGGGTTGTTTTCAGGTTGGGTGTGGCGTAAGGCAGGGTTGTGTGTTGGCCCCTATTTGTTTTTGTCTTTATATTAATGTCCTCTCACAGGACCGTATTAACAGTCTGGCTGACTTTTTGGTTTTGGGGGGAAGGGGCTTTCCAGTATTGGCCTATGCTGATGATACAGTCCTGCTAGCGACAGGTTTTGATTAATACCTACACTTCATTCATTGTTATTGTTATTGTTATTGTTATTTTGCACTTATTTAGCGCCTTATATACCATTGGTATGGTCTGAAGGCGCTGGTAGGTTGAACGCCCTTGGGAACCGAAGTTCAGATCAGTGGAGAGAGTAGGGAGAGTCAAAAGGTGCGTGTGAGCACCGGATATGTGTGCAGCTTGTGCGGTACACGTGTAATAGCTGCTTATCGGTAGGTGTGGTGGTTGAGAGATCAGGAGAATGTGTTCGTTCTGGCAGGATTTATCCGGAACGGAGGTGGCTGCGTTAGGCCTGAGGAAAACGCCTGGCTGGGGGTGTGGGACCAGCAGTGTTTACATAGAATGATGTGGAGTAAGCGGTGGATGTTCGTATGAGGACAGTTATACCGAATGGTGTCATAGTATCTCTGTGTTCTAGTTGAGTGGTGATGTAAGGAGAGAGTAAGCGTGGGGTGTGGTGTGATGGGTTATATGCTCTTTCAGTGTGCGAACTTCTGAATGCAATTTTCCCAGAGAGGGAACTGGGCGAACTTCTAAGTACAGTTTTCCATACAGAGTCTATTGGGAACACTTCTAAATTCATTTCATCAGGGAAGGTATTGGGCTCGTATCCGCAGTCATTCGCCCTCCGCGGTCAGCCGCCCTCCGCGGTCAGCCGCCCTCCGCGGTCAGCCGCCATCCACAGTCATCCGGCCTCCACAGTCATCCGGCCTCCACATTCATCCGGCCTCCACATTCATCCGGCCTCCACATTCATCCGGCCTCCACATTCATCCGGCCTCCACATTCATCCGGCCTCCACATTCATCCGGCCTCCACATTCATCCGGCCTCCACAGACAAGCGCCCTCCACAGACAAGCGCCCTCCACAGACAAGCGCCCTCCACAGACAAGCGCCCTCCACAGACAAGCGATGGTTATTCCTGTTGTGGTTAGCTTGTAAAGCGAGATGTACGTTGTACCAATTGGTAGAAAGAATAAATCACTGGTGTTGCGCACGGTCTGAATACCAGAGTCCAGTCCTCGGCAAAATTTTACACTTTATATTATGGCTTTCCCTCTTGCTCACCTCATCATCCCCAACCAGTTTGTCATTTTTTCTAATCTTTTTTCTACCCACAGTTCAAGAACACCCTGGCTGGTCACATGCCCATTCCTCGGACAAGGTTTAGCTGCTGTGAGAACACCAAGGTGGAGAAGGGCGAAGTGCTCCATAACATGTGTGCATATTGTTGCAGTTCGAGAATTGGTGCATGGCAGTGCATCTTTAGTGTTACATTCCATTCACTACCATCAGACTGCTAAGGATGCATGCTAAGATGTACACAAATTAAACATACAGAAACGTGCCACTTCAGCATTACACTGACATCAGATTTTGCTGCTATTCAAAATCAAGCACAATGGGAAGAGAGAATGGGACCTCTTACTTCGCTTAGCACTGTATCCAATCAATGCAATTTAAGCAGGCGAGGGAGGCTAAAAAGACTTCTCCCAAAAGATAATCCTGGATTCTAGCAATAGTTTTGCTGTGAATGTCACAAAAGTCAATGGAGGGAAAGTTGCTAAAAGAAAACATTTCCGAACAATGAACATTAAGACATGCACTTCATCGCATATGCATCAGTTTGCATGGGAGCTTAGATACTGGTTTTAGTGTAAAGGTTGGCTTGTGTAGGGGACAAGCACGAGCCAAAATCGTCCAAGAAATTGAGAACATTTTGCTATGCATCATGTCCCATCCTCTGGGTTTTGCAACATGTTCACTCCTACACTTCACACATTGCGCCTACATGGTTACAGCTTAAGAATAATGTAAGCAACAAATCTCTTACCAGAAGTATGACCCCTTTAAGGAGGAGCTTGGTGTCTACACCCACATTGAGGAGCTCAAGGCATAGCTTGTCAAACTTTTCAGGAACAAGCTTATTTAGTATGCCTCGTACTTTCCTATTCATGGGCAATCTGGGCTAAAAATAAACACTAAAAAATCAGCATTAATGGCCTGCATAGGCAGAAAACGTTCAGTGCCCATGAAACAGATGCTCTGTGCAGGGGAAATCATACCCAGAGTTAAGGTCTTTGACTATTTGGGAATTAGTTTCTCAGAAGCACTAAATGGCAGGGCCCATGTGGTCAAACAATCTGCAAAAATGAGCCAGCAATTAGGATGTTTATACAGATTTATGTCAAAGTGCAGGGGCCAGCCACTGGATTTTATTATCAAGATTTATGGCGCACATGCTGTGGCAGTCACTATGTATGGCGCACCCATTTGGGCTTCCAGAACGCAGCCGAAATTCAAAGTAAATAGAGTAAATGTCTTAAAAAACTGTTGGGGCTCCCTACTTGTGCCTCAGGAATAGCAACGCATAGTGAATTGGGTGTGGAGTTCTGGGAAGACCAGTGGGCGTTGGCCCCACTCTTAATTTGGGTTCGGCTGTGGGCAAATGAACATGCCTGTTGGGCAGAGCTGGATGGCAAAAAATCCCCTGGCTTGCTTACATCTCCAAGGCTCTTGGGGAGGTTAATTTAAGTGTTCTTTTTCCACCTGCCTCAGTAATAACCAAGAAGGAGGGGGCTCGTCACAACATTGCTTTGGGCGAGATCGCAGTAAGGAAATGAATACTTATGGAGTATGGCCAGAAATCTGGTCAATTCCAAAGCAGTATCAGTAGGCCTACTGGTATACAACCATATCTAACATGGAGCCCGTACAAAAAAGAGAGGTGGCTGATAACGAGGGCACGGTTTTATTCCCTTCGGCTGCAAGGGAATACTTACAAGTTGAAAGGTTTTCCTGATTCCACGGGTTGCCCGGTTTGTGACCATACCCGTGAAGACTTGGCCCACCTATTGTTTTTTTGCATAGGTCATGTAGGCATTCGTAGAGCAACCCTGATTCCTGCTCTAAAGAAGACAGATATTGGTTCTCACAAAGAAGCACTCATGTTTCTCTTGAGTGCTGATACAGTCTACACAGCCTAGACTCCACTTATGTTTCTGAAAAGAGCGATGTATTTTAGAAACAGCCTCTTAAAAATTCAGGGTGTTGCAAGTTAGCAAGGCAGATTTTATAATATATGATGTAATGATCCTAAAGCCTAGCACTTTTTTATTATTGTCTGATTTACTATTCCCCCTTATTGGGCCACTGTTTATGAAATTCTGTGTAACCTATTCTAATGTATTTTTTTAAAAAACATTTTTAATGAATGTTCATTGATTCTGTTTATGGAAGTTTAGATACTTTGTATGAATATGCAATTTTATGAATATGGATAACACTGTTTTTTCATGTTGTTTGATGGGTTTTTCATATATCCGAATAAACTAGTTTGACCGAATGATATGCGACTTGCATTCAGAGTGATCAATAATACATTTGAAGTGTGAAATTTTGATGACGGAGTTAGATGTAGGGATGGTTAATGTGATTGGTGGATGGTTGTGTGACTGCTTAGCTGTGTCCAATGAGGAAATGGAATTGCAAGTGATGTGGAAAGGGTAGAAGGACTGGCTAAGAGTTACGTGCCACACATAGACAACGCTTGTCCGCGGGTAGGGCGTGTCACATACAGGTTTCTACAGCAAATCCAGCATGGAAAGGGGACTGTGGGCATCAGACAATCAGATGTTCACATTGTGTCGAAAGACAGTGCATATTTTGAAGATGGCAGAGGCGCAGAGGGTCAGGGTTTTGGCCCTTGGAGATATTTTTTTCCAAGGTTTACAGCTCTATGCCGAAAGTAGGCATGTGGCACATCATTTTGATGTGAGAGGAGTGGAGGTGGTGTGGAGTGCTGAGACTGATCGCAATGTTGCGGCACTTCTCCAAGATGACCACTCCTCATGTGGTACTTTTGCACTATGATGCTTGCCATTTGGGCTACGTGAGTTCACGTACTTTGTTGAATTATTTGGAACAGTTGGTTGAAGCAGTCATGAACATCTTTCCAACTGCAAAATTATTTTTTTCTGGGTTACTGCCAAGAGGAAAATGGGACAATAGTTCTGTTTTCTGTCCTGATCAAAGTATTGGGAGGTGTAACATTAATTGCAGCATGCGTGCTTTTATGTTACGTGCTGGTATGTTTTTCTGTAGCCACGAGAACATTGTTCCCAGTAATGCAGCTTATTTTGAAGCAGATGGTGTTGCGTTATCTTCTTTGGGAAATGCCATGTTCTTTTGGAATGTGAGGCTTGCTTTGGAGAAGGTTCTTTAATGGTTGTAGGAGTAAAGTAAGAATAAAAAATATAAAAAATGAAACAAAATAACAGGTGTCTGTAAGGCATATGCCCAAAAAAAAAAAAAATAATGTCTCTTTTCAGAGCCGAACCTTCAAGGGCAAAAGGGGAATAATATTTAAATGTACAGTCGTCACGCTCTGACCCTGTATGTGTCCGCGAACATGGCAGTAGTTTGGAGGCGGTGCTTATTGCCACCGGGATTTTGGGGTGGAGACACATGCAAACAGGGAATGTGCGAAGGTAGGGATTGGTCAGTAAAGGTCAGTGGGTGTGTTTTGCATGGAAAAAGTCAGAACGTCTTACGTCTTTTCCCTGACAGGAGACAAGACAGCCATGGCTCTGTGTGCTCAAAAATAGATTTTCTGGATTTTGGGAGACTCATGGATACATTGGTTGAAGGTGCATGCAGAAAGTTGCGGTCTATCTGCAGATCTAGGATTTGCTCATGTGGTATTGCACTGGCATGGCGTGCATGGAATGAGGTGGCTGGACTTGGTACCTCTCTGCGCTACTTTACAGACAGAGCGTCACCCTGATACACTTATAATTCATTGCGAAGGAAACAGTTTAGGCCATGTTTCTGGAATTTCTTTGCAATTTGTAATGAAGGAAGGACTTGCGATAGTCATGGACATGTTAACAAATTGCTAAATAGTTTTTTCCCATATTGCACAAAGACAAAAGTGGCTGCGTTCTTCTGCATTTGTCCCACAAATGGAGAAAGAGAGGCGCAATGTGAATAAGGCTGTTTGTGCCTTTCTTAGAGATGTTGGCATGTCCTCATTCCACAATGAAAACATTTTATTTTGCAGCTCTTTCATATTTCGCAGAGATGGAGTCCATCTCACAAATGCTGGCAATCAGATTTTTCTTTGCAATGTACAACATGCATTGCAACTTTTTTTGGAATCATAGTCACCTATTTGGCAATGCGCTTTTTACAACCTACAGTTTTTGAAGCACACACAACCCCACCGAAAGGCTCTTTTCAGTGCCACCACTTACTCCCAGCGAAAAGTACATTGGTTTTGCTTTTCTTGTCCCCTCCATTTTTGAGTGTCCTATGACTGTCCGCGGACTTTTCAAAAAATGCAAGGGGGCCTACGACGGTCACTTGATGGTTCTATTGTTAAAGTCAGAGAGAAAGGCGGCTCTGAAAAGAGCCTTTTTTGTAATTTTTGTAATTTTACAGTTTACTGCTTTTATGGACACAACACACTAGGAGAGGAGGGCAAAGGAGAGTAAGGTAGGGACACCAACCACAAGGATAAGAAGGGCCAGGTGGAGAAAGATATACAGTGGGCTTCACCTAGGTAGAGAGCAGTTCTTCTGGTGCTCAGTGACCGTAGCTTCAAAAGCACTTTGAAGACTCTCCCCCCTGCGGAGTACTGCATCACAGTACACACACAATATTGTGACCCTCAAAAGGTAAGGGTCAACAGCATCACAAATGGCTTGTGAAGCAGCTGGAGGGAATGCGCTCCCCCACAGGAGTGTCTCTTCTGGTGAGAGGATCGGACACTGAGGATGCTGTGGAGGAACTCAATCTACTATGTTCTTCACATGGCACCACCTTGCGAATGTCCTCACTGTGGAATGACGTTAGGTGTGGCTTCATGGTTGTCGTACCAAAGCTGTACACACCAGGTCTCCCGCGACTCTTCTTCCTCGATCTTTACATCCTCACCTGTATATCCCTCTGCCGGCCCTTGGGGAGGTGGTGGCGGTGGAGGGTTTGGGGGTGGTGCTGAGGCTAATGCAGCAACAGTAGCCATGGATGCAATAAGGATTGTTTGCCTAATGGTCGCTACAGTAGTAAAGGCAGCACAACTCTAACTGCTATAGCCAGAAGCACAATGAAGATGAGCTCGGGGGTGTGGCCATTTACAGGGTTCGAGGAGTGCGAATCGTGACCATATTGATCATTCAAAAGCGCTGCAAAAATTGTAAACAACACGTTCACAGGTAGAGCTATTGTATGGGACATTTCAAATGGTGATTTTATACTGAAAAATAATTTCCCATGTATGTGTAAGTTATTTTGCAATGTTGCGGAAGCAGACAAAGTGCGCAAATTAGTACACACGCTCAGCGTGGGTGCGGTCACATGATGACGTCCTGAACACATCCGCGAGGGAAAAGCATGCCCGCTGGACAGCAAATGCAGACTAAGAAACGTTTGCATGCGCGCCAGTGTTCTACGGACAGTGTTTGGGTCCTGCAACTAATTAAAAGTGCGACACAAGTGAGACGGACAGTGAGGGACAGGTGGGATGTTCGCAGTATTTATGGGTGTACTGCGCATATGCGTACCTGATCTGATGACTGTACGGACAGGTCCGGTGTCCTTAGGACATCTCCATGTTGTTTGACAACAAACATGCCGGCCACCGCACCTGTTCTACGGACAGTTCCATCTTGCTGCAAACGATACGGACAGGTATAGTGTCCTTAGGACACTTCAAATTTGGCTCATTTACATACATCCCGCCCTCCTGCTATGTTCTAGGAACATGTTTTATTTCGTTTGTGTGTGGTAAGGAGAGGTATAATGTCCTTAGCACGGCCCATTCTGTTCATTTATGCACAACTTGCACAGATGGTGCATTCTAAAATCAGTTCTATCTTGGTTGGCATTGGTACGGGTAGGTGTATTGCTGTTGGAACATCCATATTGTATTGCTTACGGCTAGCTCGAACAGGCGCGCTGTTCGCGAACATTTTAAGTCTTTTTAAAAAAACCTTTTTTACTCAAACCCTTACTCTACAACAAATATACAAAAACTTTCTAAAAACACACACACACTTCAATCAAGAGAAATACAGGGGGATGCAGACACTGACACGAATATAGGGGAATTAGGGTTCAACACGGGCTGATTGTGAGGAGAAGATTTGTGTGGGGAAGAAGGGATGGATGTTTCATCAAAACGTCTATTTTCTTCTTGAAGGTTTGGGGACGGTTCACTAGTGAATGGAGAAGGGGGGCAGGTACAGGTGGGACAGTGATAAGGTATTTTTCCTCTGACAAATTCCTCCACAAATTGCCTTAAACTATTAAAATTGTTATTCAGTGTGTCCATTTTAAGTTCTATCCTTTTCGGCCTGTCTTCCTCTTTGTCTTTTGTTGGCATTTCTTCTTTTTCCTGGTCTGCTACAAATAAATAATAAATATATATATGTTAAATGCCCATAAAATACTGAACATTATTTTGCTTATGCAGAACACTGTGTAGCATTACTTTCGTTATCTTCGGACATTTCCCCATGCAGAAAATTCTCCTCCAGCCACTCCAAAGTACTGCACATTTATGTATCAAAAGAACAGAAAAAAATATTTTTTCTGCCCCTCATATCAAAGAAAGTACACACATGTAAGAAAAATGAAGTTCACTTACTGTTTTGTTGTAATTTGTCTTTGTTGTAGTGCGTGCGTCTACAGTCGGTCCTGCCTGCAGAGTTTCTGTGAGGTACTTACATTGGAGTCATACGTTCTTTTTTTATGGTACAATCCATTTCATTCTACATGGTCATTAAATGCATGGCTTTTGTTTCAGATGTTTAGGTTTCCCTATTTATTTACTAGTAATTATAATGTCTTTATGTGTCCTTTTTCAAAGTTGAACATTTTTTGTCCAACACAATACTACAATTTCAGATGTCCCCTAACTGTTTGGGTAGTGATGACCTCGTCGGCGCACCGTCCGCTGACAGGCGCTCAGTCCGTGCCTTTCCAATATCGATAGCGAAGGGGTTCTGTATGGTATATGTTATATGTTTATAAAGTAATCAAATTATACTACATATCTCCGAAGATCACATGATGATAGTGTATATTCAGCAGAAAAACTTTATTAACGCAATGTTATGATTAGGTTCCGCTTCAGAAAACCTGTGAAATAAAGTTAAAAAAAACTTTGTTAAAGGGACGTTATGGTTAAGTTGCCCTACTAAAAACCTGTAAAATTCACTAAAAAAAACTTTGTTAAGGGGACGTTATGGTTCAGTTGCCCTACCAAAATCATGTGCACTTCACTAAAAAAACTTTTCAAACGTGCCATTATGGTTCAAAGTAAAACCGAAAAACCCCTCAAATTCGCCAGTTATGGTATGCTAAGCAACCATAACTGGCCGCACCGCTGTGCACTGCTAATACTAACACCCAGGAAATCAAAGATGACATCACAGCTGGCTCGGAGAGGCGGAGGTGTAGACTGATGGCCTGTCTAGGTGGGGTGGACTACACCTTATGGACTGTGGGCTAGGTACCGAAGTACAGGGACAAAGACCAAAAGTAGGACATAGGTTGCAGGCCGATGGGCTGCCTCTGCGCACTGAGTGACAGTCTAATGGGCTTGTTGGTGGAGAGTCCAGAGGTGGATCTCCTTCAGATAATCCAAATCAAATAAACAACACATACTTACCTTCTGAGGGTACCAGCTTGAAAATTCAATGTGGTGAGGACAGGAAGAAGCAGCAGGAGCTCTGCCAGCTGATGCGCCCAGCTGATCTGAGCTGAGGTGCCAGCAAATCCAGTCCAGTGGAAGACACACTGGCAGAGATGCCCAAAAAAGGAGGACACGGTCGGCACCCAGCAGGGTACCGGAAAAGAAAGCAGGGCTGAAGATGGCCACATATTCCCCACCAAAGTGAAAACAAGGTCACACCAAGCAGCGTGACATATGTGACCAGCTCAGAATGCTGAACTGCATCGCAGCAGCGCACCCCCTGCAATTGCTTAGAGCACACTGCATTTAAGGATCTAACTGGGTCTGAGCGCTGTCCGCTGGAGGGAAAGTAAAGAGAAAATAAGAGAAGGTAAATGTATACGTAAACCAGCACAAGCTTCCAAGTGTATGAGGTTGACTACGCGCCATCGAACAATAAATCAATAGAGCCTGCAGATGCAGGTTCACAAAGCAAAAGTTCAAGGCCCAAACGAAGATCAATATATCTCCAAAATCAGCAGTAAATGAACATCAGAATGCAATAGCTGGGAAGTCAGAAGATGTGGTGCAACAAGCGGCAGCCTCACAAGAGGAACTGAGAAGGACAAAAATTAAAATCACAGAGGACAATCCAAAAGGAAAAAGGCTAGGGATGCCAGAAGTTGACAAGTCTGATCATGCAGGGGAAGGAAAAAGGACTGGCCATGGGTAGCCCAAACTTTAAACGAAACATCAGAAAGCTAATGCCATGAATAACATTGTGTTGGCCACTTGGAACACGAGAGGAGGCTTCTCACACTTAGTTAAGTCTCCCCCAAAGCACTTAGCTGGCAGATATAATTTGTCTCCAGGAGACGTGGTTGATTAGATGTCCATGTGTTGACGGATTTGAAGTGGCGATTAATCCGGCAATTGTTCAAAATAAGGGCAGACCAATGTCAGGACAATTAATCTTAGTGAATCGAAAATGTGGTTTCAGTATAAAAACAGCCCAGAACATCTCGTCGCACATTCAATATGCAAGGTTAGAAGCAACAGAATGTTTTAGAAAAAAACAAAAACAGTTCATCTGCTAAATGTTTACTGGAACACGAACATAGCTGAACACTCAAAGTTTGAAGAGGAACTTCTAGACACCATCGATAGCATTTTGACAAAATATGTTGATCCACAAATAGTTATGTGTGGTGATTTCAATATGAAGCTGCTGGAGGTATCTGTGCCTAAAAAGGGATCAAAACACAAGGAGAATCGAAAATGGGAAATTTGGCTTGAAGAAATGGCCAGCCGAAATCTGATTATGATGAATGGAGCCACAATGGGCGATAACCCGCCAATAATGACCTGGGAAAGAGGCTCCCAAAATTCAATATTAAACTACTTCTTTATATCGGAAATAATGGCACAAGAGATCATGTTCCTAAAGGTTACAAAGTCTCTGAAAAGTGATCACAATGTGGTTACAATTGTCTGGAAACAAATAAAGCTTCAATCACCGCAGCAATGGAAACACAAATAGCCCTGGAACCAGGCCATAACCGTCTACGCCTAACATCTTGTGATATAACCACCATAGCTGAAAAAATAAGACCAAAAGTCGGACCAAAAAAACGCTGATCCTATAGAATATCAACTCTTGCTGGAACTCTATAGAACAAAAAAAGCGACCGCAATAAACCATTCTATCAGAGTCACAACTTTGATCATCAAGTTGCACAAAAAAAAAGCGAAATGAGAAAGGAATTAAGAAGAATTGGTGGTGAAGCTAAATCTGAGCAAATGTGTGAGACAAGAAAAGTGAAGAATAAATATAATAATTGGGTTAAAGCACATAGATCGATGCTCGACAAAGAGATGCTGAAGTCATCTTGGATGCCATAAACCAAAGAAATCCAAGAAGCTTCTGCTCGCTAGTTAATGAACTGGAGAATCCCTAAAACGCTGTTCCAATAAATATGGTGACCGAAAACCATTGGATAAGTCATTATAATAACCTATTCAAGAAAAAAAAGGAACATCTAGTCCAATCTTGAATGTAAGCCATCCATGGGATCTATCCATCGAGCGAGATGACATTTGGAACTGTATACAAAAGTGCAGTTCCTCAAAAACAACATCGAAGAATGCACAGACTTTTGCGATACCCTTTTTCAGAATATAATAAAGGAGGGCCGCATTCCAACAACTTGGAAACTTGGCTTCATTATTCCTATTTACAAAAGGGTATCCGTACTAATCCAGCAAATTATCGGTCCATAGCCCTTCTGAATGTGGTAGGCAAAGTCTTTGCGAGTCTTCTCTTAACACAACTAACGAGATGGATAAGAACAGAAAAGATATTCGATGTACGACAGACAGGCTTCATCAAAGGTGTGGGTTGCAGTTTAAATCTTTTCAAATTGAACTTGCTTAAAATAGATGCCATCAAATCAGGCCACAAAGTCTATTTGGCATTTATAGATCTAGCTAATGCGTTTGGTGGAGTCGACCGGGAAACACTATGGTCGAAGTTAAAAGCGAGAGGCTGTCCACACAGCCTTATTCAGGCCATAAAAGAAATGTATTCTGCGACACAGATACAGATTCGCTTAGACAGTGAGGGTCACCTAACAGAACCCATATGAACAGAAAAGGGGGTAAAACAAGGGTGCCCCCTAGGAGTGAAACTTTTTAATTTCTACATCTCAGAAGTTGGTTCCGCTCTAGATGGTGTTGTGTCATGTCCGCCAAAGTTGAATGGACTACACTTTAGCTGGATCCGCTATGCCGATGATATGGTCCTTTTAGACTTGACACCCATTGGCCTCCAAAGAAAACTACCGCACTAAAGAGCTTTATTGAAGACCTAGGGCTGGAGATCAATGTAGCCAAATCGGAAATACTCCTCCTCAAAAATAAAAGGGAAGTCGACCGAAGACAAATAAGCTGAGATGGACACTGGGAAATTAACAAGGGGGGTCCTGGGAGTCCCTCTGCCAGACATGAGTCCTGGTTACGAGAGACTAACCCCGAGTCTTTAGCTCACTATCTTTCACAGAGAAGAAATATCCCAAACATATCAGTCTTTGTCCTGCCCTGGGGCAGTCCAGCACAGAAATGCTAGGCAATTCTCCTCTGAACAAGAGTACCAACAGAAACCCCAGACACGTGTTTCGGTCTGGTTGGACCTCATCAGTAGGGGGGATCTGTGCCTCTCAAAGAATAGTGAGCAAGGGGTCCACGTCTGGATTCCCCTAGTAAGTTAGGGTGAGACCCAAAGTTACTTGAATATGCAAATTAACAAGAGGGGTCCTGGGAGTCCCTCTGCCAGACATGAGTCCTGGTTACGAGAGACTTACCCAGAGTCTTTAGCTCACTATCTTTCACAGAGAAGAAATATCCCAAACATATCAGTCTTTGTCCTGCCCTGGGGCAGTCCAGCACCGAAATGCTAGGCAATTCTCCTCTGAACAAGAGTACCAACAGAAACCCCAGACACGTGTTTCGGTCTGGTTGGACCTCATCAGTAGGGTGGATCTGTGCCTCTCTAAGAATAGTGAGCAAGGGGTCCACGTCTGGATTCCCCTAGTAACTTAGGGTGAGACCCAAAGTTACTTGAATATGCAAATTAACAAGGGGGTTCCTGGGAGTCCCTCTGCCAGATATGAGTCCCGGTTACGAGAGACTTACCCAGAGTCGTTAGCTCACTATCTTTCACAGAGAGGAAATATCCCAAACATATCAGTCTTTGTCCTGCCCTGGGGCAGTCCAGCACCGAAATGCTAGGCAATTCTCCTCTGAACAAGAGTACCAACAGAAACCCCAGACACGTGTTTCGGTCTGGTTGGACCTCATCAGTAGGGGGGATCTGTGCCTCTCTAAGAATAGTGAGCAAGGGGTCCACGTCTGGATTCCCCTAGTAACTTAGGGTGAGACCCAAAGTTACTTGAATATGCAAATTAACAAGGGGGGTCCTGGTAGTCCCTCTGCCAGACATGAGTCCTGGTTACGAGAGACTTACCCAGAGTCTTTAGCTCACTATCTTTCACAGAGAAGAAATATCCCAAACATATCAGTTTTTGTCCTGCCCTGGGGCAGTCCAGCATCGAAATGCTAGGCAATTCTTCTCTGAACAAGAGTACCAACAGAAACACCAGACACGTGTTTCGGTCTGGTTGGACCTCATCAGTAGGGTGGATATGTGCCTTTCTAAGAATAGTGAGCAAGGGGTCCACGTCTGGATTCCCCTAGTAACTTAGGGTGAGACCCAACGTTACTTGAATATGCAAATTAACAAGGGGGGTCCTGGGAGTACCTCTGCCAGACATGAGTCCTGGTTACGAGAGACTTACCCAGAGTCTTTAGCTCACTATCTTTCACAGAGAAGAAATATCCCAAACATATCAGTCTTTGGCCTGCCCTGGGGCAGTCCAGCACCGAAATGCTAGGAAATTCTCCTCTGAACAAGAGTACCAACAGAAACCCCAGACACGTGTTTCGGTCTGGTTAGACCTCATCAGTAGGGTGGATCTCTGCCTCTCTAAGAATAGTGAGCAAGGGGTCCACGTCTGGATTCCCCTAGTAACTTAGGGTGAGACCCAAAGTTACTTGAATATGCAAATTAACGGGTCCCGTGCCTGCTGGGCCTAGACCCAAGCTACTCCTCACTGATGAGCCCCAACAAGGGCGAAACATGTTTGGGGATGCTTGTGGTCTCGTGCAGAAGGGATGTGACCTAGCAGTTCCGGCTGGACTGCCCCTTTTTGGGTGGGGCCAAGTCTGATTTGCATATGGTCTTTCCCCTTCTGTAATGGCTTAGCAGGCGAAGAACGGTGGTCTGGAGGGTTGCCCGGAGCAACGCCAGTGGTTAAGATTCATTCTAAACCTTCCAGCCATCACCTCTTTGTTTTTGCTTTGTTACCCCGAGAGGGACGGGTATGCCCAGACGTGGGTCCCGTGCCTGCTGGGCCTAGAGACCCAAGCTACTCCTCACTGATGAGCCCCAACAAGGGCGAAACATGTTTGGGGATGCTTGTGGTCTCGTGCAGAAGGGATGTGACCTAGCAGTTCCGGCTGGACTGCCCCTTTTGGGGTGGGGCCAAGTCTGATTTGCATATGGTCTTTCCCCTTCTGTAATGGCTTGGCAGGCGAAGAACAGTGGTCTGGAGGGTGGCCCAGAGCAATGCCAGTGGTTAAGATTCATTCTAAACCTTCCAGCCATCACCTCTTTGTTTTTGCTTTGTCACCACGAGAGGGACGGGTATGCCCAGACGTGGGTCTCGTGCCTGCTGGGCCTAGAGACCCAAGCTACTCCTCACTGATGAGCCCTAACAAGGGCGAAACATGTTTGGGGATGCTTGTGGTCTTGTGCAGAAGGGATGTGACCTAGCAGTTCCGGCTGGACTGCCCCTTTTGGGGTGGGGCCAAGTCTGATTTGCATATGGTCTTTCCCCTTCTGTAATGGCTTGGCAGGCGAAGAACAGTGGTCTGGAGGGTTGCCCAGAGCAACGCCAGTGGTTAAGATTCATTCTAAACCTTCCAGCCATCACCTCTTTGTTTTTGAGATGGACACTGGGAGCAGAAGTTCTGAATAAAGTCCCATACACTCGTTAATTGGGCACGCTAATATATTCAAGTATAAACGATGACCCAATGATGAAAAAGATTGTAAGTAACTGCAAACAGCTAACCACTCAAGGTATGATCTTGCAAAAAAAATATGGGAAATTCTCTTACATACCGATAATAAAGTTCTACAAAAGTAAGGTTGTTCCAATCTTGACCTTTGGAGCAGAAAGCATTTTAGATGTTCGTCTCAGACTTGGGCCAGATGTTAAAGCATGTTTTGGAAGAGAATCCTTAAATTGCCCCAAGGCTGCCCTACAGCATGTGTTCTGTATGAAATTTGTATCTCCACGCTAAATGCCAGAATAATGTGGAACAAACTAAGCTTATATAGGATGACTCTGGAAGATGCTGACCTACCACCATTTGAGGCTTTAATTGATGAAAATAAACAAAAGAATAAGACAACATTAACAATGTGGAGACAGCAATGTAACGACATCTTGAAACAACTGGCTACGGATGAAAAAACTCTATGGTCCAACCCAAATACAGTAAAGCAGAAACTGCTACACCTTGATTGGATCAAAACTTCAGAAAAAGATCAAAACACAAATGTATGAAAAACTCTCCTGCTGAAGCCATAAAGTTTCAATACTACACCCAAATACATGGTCATCTGCCCATGTAAACGTCTGAGAAAGTTCTATCTGAAATTCGGATTAAATGTATGTGAAACCAAAGAAATTTTGAGAAGATGACGATTGATTCAGCCTGAAAATTTAAATTGCAGATTTTGTAAGAATAACGAGGAAAATCTAAAACATCTAGTGCTCTCTTGCACTAGTTTAAGAAACTTAAGAACAACTTACTTGGGGAAAGAGTTGGACAAATGCTTGACATACAGTGCCGATGATTGGTGGCGTCAAATGCATAACAGTGATTGCAAAAACTTGACACTTGCTCTTATGAGGTTTTTAGAACAGTTACAAAAGATGATGGAGAAAGAGACAAGTACAAAATAATGGTGTGCAAATATCATTGTAGATTAGTTGAATGTTGTATTTTCAACAAAACTTTTTAGGTTTGAGTTTTCGTTTTTCTTTTTTTTTTCTTGAGTCTTATATTTCAAAAGTTTGTATAAACTGTATGAAATAAAAAAATAAAAAAATAATAATCCACTTTTTCCATGGAACAGATGGAAGAAGTCCTTCGAGCAGTATGCCACAGTAGAATGTGGCACCAACTATAGCGTGATAGAAAGAAGTCACTGTTGTTGCACTGCTTGGGAACAGCTGGCCAAGAACAATATGAAAACCTATCTGAGCTCATGGAAATGGAATCTATGAATCTCAAAGAGTACAAAAAGAGCATAAGGAAAACAGAAAAGTAGTACCAAAAAAAGGATCAGCATGTTTCTTGAAAGGGATTGCTTTAGAAATCAGTTAGGAAGGAGAATCAGTAGAGCAATATAAAACAGCACTTAAAGGCCTAGCTAAAACATGCAACTTTGCTGCCTAAATGGAGGAATGATTGAGGGACCAATTCATGATGGAATGTAGGAACAGCAAACGTTAACAAAGGGGCATAGACAACCCAGCACAAAACAGGGAGAAACTAATCCGTGAGGAAATGAAGAGCCTACAGCTTCCAAACAAGCAATTCAGAATCAGGGTAAATACAATAGTCACCAGCAGATCAATATCAGGGGTGGCATCAGCTTCCACTACAGAGTGAGGAAAGGCTCTGCACAGAGGAATAGTAGATGGACAACGAGCAGGAGCAAACCAGATGTTAAAGGTGCGCTGGAAACCAGCCCTGGGCCAATAGCCCAGGGTGTCTGGCACGACCCATCATTTGTTGGAACTACAACAGAATGGGCCATCTTGCAAAGTGTCACAGAGTGACAGACAACATCAACTATTTGTAGGACCGTAGCCTGAGTCCTTAAGAGCAAGAAAGTGTTTACATGGTGGGATGCTCCGATAATGCAATTGATGGACATACTGCAGCAGTGTATGTAAATTATAAGTTTGTAGTCATGATCATTAACTCTGGTACACAATACTCTTTGCTTCCTAAAAACAAGTTTAACACTCTCTTCAAAGGACAAGTACTGCAAGAAGTCAATATCAGACCAGTAGCATAGGGAGGTGGACATATAGATCTGAGAGGCTGATTTGAAGTGGACTTTCAGTTTAGAGGGGGTGCAGCTCAAGGGAAGATGAATGTGACAAGCAAGAGCAACATGACACTATTAGGTTGGGCTCACCTGAAGAAACTGGAAGTTAGATTAAGCACCAATGCTAAGGAAGCAGTTTTAATGTGCACAGATGAAAGTACAACAGAGGAGAAAGCCTTCACTCTCCGGTTGGGTTGCATCAAAGGATGTGTACATTGGATATGGGTGAGACAGGTAGCCGTACTAGTGGCCAAAAAGTTGTTAAACATTCCAATTACCATGAAGAAAGAGAAAAAGCAAGAACTGGAAGAATTGGAGAGACAAGGCATAAAAGAGAGGATTGAGGCTGCAGACTGGGTTTTGCCGCTGGTAGTAGTATGGAAGATTATGGGAAAGTTACAATTCGCTGTAGCTCTCCGAGGGCTTAACAAACACATTGAGATTGACTATGTTTCATTCGTCTACCACCAGGTTAGATGACATGAAACATCCAAGGTGTTAAAGCATTTGTAACTCCTGAAGGAAGACCTCTATCAATATGCAAGAATGCTGTTTGGATTATTTCGGCTTCCCCAGTCTTCCAGAATGTCATGTATCAGTTACTCAACGGCGAAGAAGGTGTACTATTTTTCGGATTTGTGTGATTACTGCACAATTTTTTACTGCACATACACAAATGTTTTTATTTTTATTTTCCCCCTCTTCACTGCATATATATACAGAGGGCGACTTTATTTTTTTATTATTCACTTCACCCATCCCCCCACATATATATGCAGTGATATTGGGATGCATTTTCGTATGCACAGTAAATGCAGTAAATGCATGCACAGTGATGGGGTGATACCATATTTTTCCAAGACAAAGTACTCCTATATGGAAACACAGTGGAGGAGAATGATGACAAACTCAGGATGGTGTTGACAGAATTAGTGGATGCTGGCCTAACATTAAGCAGGGACTAATGCAAAATGAACAGGAACCCCATTGAATAGTTGATGTGATTTCGGAAAAGGGTAATGAACAAAAAAAGGATCTGATTGATGCCATTGAGAACATGGCGTTAACTAACAGCAAGGAAAAATTAATGTAATTTATCAGCAAAGCTGAGTATTACTCCAAATTTGTGACTAATGTTCCTGAAAAAAGAAAATAATGAAACATGGCACCACACTTGAATGGAACAATGAACGTGTCAGAGAATTCAAATTGTTGAAGTGAGCGCTAAGCACAGTTTAATCTCTGGATAAATACAAGCAGGGAAGGGAGATCATCATAACCACAGATGCCAGCACCATTGGTTTGAGTACATCACTTACATAAGAGGGTAAAGAGTATACAATTGTGTTTGCTTCGAGGATGTTGAAAGGGGCTGAGATGACCTACACCATGATAGAAACAGAGTTGTTGGCAATTGAGTGGGCCATGCAAAAATTTAGGCTCTCTATATGGGACATACCATTCGAGACACATACAGACCACAAACCCTGGAAGGGGATCATGATATCAAAGGGACTGGATAAAGTGTACAATAGAATAAGATGATTAGTGGTGGAATTGCAGGAACATGCAATTGTGACAATCTATATAACAGGAGTGAGCAAATGGTTAAGGAGAAACATGGCAAGGAAGATGAAGGTGACCAAGTGATGATACCTGGCGAGCAAGCAAAATGCGAATTAGAATAATGTGAATTCATGATAGACAATGAAAAATGTATGATAATAAAAGAGGCAATTCGAGAGGAATTAATTGAAATTGAAGAAAGCAGTCCTTTATGCTTTATGGCAAGTTAAAGAAGAGATACATCCGGACAGTGAAGTACTAAAGAGACGAGGCAGGATAATACAACCAAAGAAGTTAAGGGAGCGCTTAATAAGCATTGCCCACAAAGGGCACCAAGGGATCACAAAAACCAAGCAGTGCATCAGAATTGACTGGCCTTGTGGTCTGGTTTTTATCAACAAGTGGAAAGAGCCATTAGAGAATGTGTCCTTTGCAGAATGAGTGAAAAAGATAGTGTGAGCAACAAGTGTCCGATGGTCATGCCTGAAACGCCTAGCTTGCCAAGGGAAAAAGTAAGATTAGACATTGTTGGGACAGTTCACAGGAGAAGCCAAGTAAATTATTGTGCGTTGGTGATTGATTTGTTATGAAGATAGGCTGAATTGTTGATCCTGGCTGATGTAAGTTCAATAAAAGTCATAAAGTTCTTGAAAGGAATTGTTCAAAGAGAGGAAAACACCACGGTAACAATAACAAACAATGGTGTGCAATTAAATTCCAAGGAGCATGCTAAGGGAAATGCAATAATGTTGCATATTAGTGCAATATATCACCCTCAGACCAACAGGATGGTAGAGCATTTCAATAGTGCGATAAAGGACATGACCAGGTTGACCTCGGCTATCCAAAGGGACTGGAAAGTGGCAGTAAAAGAATTGGTGGTGGCACACTGTTTCACTCCACATTCCAACACCGGAATGTCCCCATTGGAATTTAGCAAGGGGGAGCAGGCAAACACCATGGTGATATCTCCATGGATGCAAAGAGCAGGAGTTGGGATGATGGGTCACAACGTCATAGATGGGAGGATGAGAGGTGTCCAAGTATGGAATAATGCACTTTACGATAGGAAGGGAGTGACAGTCTCAAAATACTCAAGTCTAGGTGGAAGGGTAAGAATCAAATTGGCTTGTGCATTGTGAGAGGGGTCATTCAGATGTTCCCAACCCATCCGGGTGGTACATGTGTTGAAGAATGTTGATGAGTTGGAGGATGGACACATTTGGAATATGGAGGAGGTAATGGTGTGCAGAAATGGTACACATATGTTTAGTGTTGATGCTAATTTACATGAATGGAGAAAAGCAAATTCCATAGCTCCAAATTATTCTGGAGAAAGTTGCAGTGGTGAAAAGGGGAAGAACTGCAGCAGCAATGAAAAGAAACCGATGGGAGGAGCACCTAGATCTCGGGCTCCTCTGCATATTTGAAATTCTATGTTCGTCAGGTGTTTTGTTGAAAAGGAGGGATTGTTTGGTGATGTTGATCGTGCAGCGTTCAAGAGACTAACACCTTGAGGAAAGATGGTTAGAGAGAGAGATGAGGCCAGAGGCAGAGCTCTGTCAGATAATCCTGATTAAATACATAGCATTTACTTACCTTCAGTGTGTAATGGCTTGTCACTTCATTATGATTTTCCCACCCACTAATTGGTTGTTTTCCATTATGTGAATTGCTACAAGGCTAACATGACTTGTGTAGATGATTAGAGCCTACAGTGTGGCTCCCTCAAGTTTACACATTCTCTCAGCAGGTGATTTTTCCATGAGTAAATGTTGTTGTTAAAATGTGTAAAGGTGCTTCAAAATGTATGGTATGAATGCAATCCAAATGCATAAATCGCTAAATATGCATGGAGTATGAAAATGGATTTCAATCTGTAAAATCAACATGGAAGAATATTATTGCCCAATATCCCTTTATGTATGCTTTTGAGACTCTGAGGAAAATGAGCACCCGGTTATATTCAAGAAGAATCTGACAAAGGAACCTAGTTGGCAAACATGAGTGATAGGGTACATGCCACAGCCAATTTGTATTTGTATTTTATTGTATTTATATAGTGCTATATGTCAAAATGTGTCACACAAAAAACAAATCAATAGGAAAAAACAAATGAAAATCAATGACGTTTAAGTGGATAATAAATGTTCCTTTTGGTGAATTTGATTAGCCAGATTAAAGTGTGCATGGACTTTGCAGTTGTCGTACTGGAGATGTCTGCCAAAGTCACACATTAGAATCCACCCCCCCAATGATGTCATGCCATTAATAGACTCTTCTTAAATTATTGTGGGCAAGGGAACAAATGCTCCACAAATGGCAAAACTGATAGTGGATGAATTAGAAAATAGAAACAGAGCATAAGGAAAGAGCAAACCCATTGTCCAGTAACGGGTCACGGAGAGCATTGAGATGCACTACACCCTGGGACCGTAAATCCTTTGTAGGAAGCCATTGTCAAAGTGAGGCTGTCGGACTATGGGAGGTTGCCATGGTGACCTGTGTGCCTGCCGCTCAGTCACAGTGCTGCAGCATCATGTTGTCCCGGTAACCAGCATGATAATGTGTATGCCGTAATGACTGTGCAGGGTGTATGCAGGCTTTTGCCGGAATCCCCAACCTTGCAGCCTCCAGCACGGGTACAGGTGCCAGCCCCTAACAGGTAAGGAATGTGAGCGTAGAAAAAAAGAACTGCACATTCTGACAATGTGTTCAGATCCTCCTTGTGCAACCAACAAATTGCCTTAGCATCAGGGTTCTATTTTGTAAATACCAGGGGGACTGATGACAAAATGGCAGAACCTGGTACCTTTGACCAATGACAAACATGAGAACCCTCATGCTTGGGCTCTTCACACTTGTGGCATAATCTTTGGAAATACCTTTGATCGCTCAGCTGAAGCCTGTAGGAATGTAGATTGTGAAGCCCCTGAAGATGTACATTACCTTGTCCTGCCTCAAAACAATGAAATATGATTTTGATACTTTACAGATTGCTTCATTTGAGAACAAAAAATACACTGGAGGCCAAAAATTTACTTTTCAGACTCACCTTTCAATTTGGTAGGTGTAAATGCAAATAGTATACAAAGAACTTCCCTGTGAAGATGAGGGCTGATAGAAATTGTACATAGTGTTTCATCATCGTCACCCTCTTTCCATAACGCTGTTTTGAGAGGTTATATAAAATAACCAGCAGTCAACATGGGGTGCAGGCTGAATGATACCTTGCCATAAAAATTAAACGTATTGAAGAATATGTTGCCTTAATGACTCCTTCAATGCTGTGTTCGACTTGATAGGCTGCCAGCATCATCTGGATCTGAATTATTCTCGTAAGTTAAATGTCTCCACTGAGAATACATATGCACTTTAAAGAGAAGGGAAATATATATTTGAAATAAAACGTTCTATGTACTCCTCCTCTCCAGAACTGAAGACAAAGTCCTGTAAAAATGAACAATATGGTGTGTGATGTAAGAAACATACAAAAAGCTTTAAACAATATTCACTTGCTCCTGGCAAGAAAAAATATAAAAAAAAGTCTAATAGATAGAGAATGATCACAACATGATACACAAGCAAAATCCTGAAACACACTAACAAACAATAGACATACGCATTTGTACTCTCTCAAATACAACATATATATATATTTAAGGTAAAAACGTTAGTTGCACTGTCTTTAGTTGACCATTGTCCATAACTGAAGGCCATGACTAGTACCCATTCATGTGTTAAAATATATTTGGCCGTGCACACTGACCATGGATGAAGGACATGCTTAATGCCAGTTACTGTTTTGTAGTGTTGTCACTAGTGATGGGATTTGTAATGTCATCAGTGTGGTCATAGGCTGCACAACAGGGGTGCAAAGTTAAGGTGGTTTAGCTGGTTTTGTTGCATTACGTTCTCACCTTAACGTGCTGCAACTAAACCTTTTTCCTTGAAATTTCAAGGGTTTGAGATTCCATACACAAAGTTGCATATTTCTAAATATTATTATTTGTAGCCGCAGCTACAGCATCAGCCAATGAATTGCAGGATTTTGCGTACAAAGCTAACACGAGCAACGATTGCCCCTGTTAACAGTGTTACCACGGAAACAGACAAACAATTGGGAGTTTTGAATTACTGAAGCTGCATAACATAAATTACAACAGATATTGTAATATATGTTTGCAGTCTGTGTTCAATTTTATCTATTTTTGTAACTTAAAATGCAACCCTTAGAAGGGCCATTTCAGGGGATGGGAAGACGGCGATGGAATAGGGGAGGACAACGCATCAGAATGAAACATCTAACAAAGGGAATCAAAATAAAAAGCACCAAATATATATATATATATATATATATATATATATATATATATATATATATATATATATATATATATATATATATATGGGGGAAACTGTCACTTGAAACAAGAAATAAGAATTACAGGTAATCAGGTATTCAGCAATTAACTTCTACCATTCCTCAAATGTAGCACATCCCTTGACTACCCATTCAAGACATCATCTATACATGACTTGCAACATGGAAAGATCAGTAGTTGGTAAAACAGGTGGCTGTGTAGTTGACACAACTCTTGAAGTTGATTATGCACAACCACAGCTCACAGCTACAGTAAACATTTAAGACCACATATAAGTCAAAAAACACTGCAGCCCAGTATGTGCCAGACCATCTTGTACAATTTCCAATACCCATTATTCACATCATTCAAGAAGACACACCAAATGACTTATCATGACTAAAGCCCCCAATCTTTGAGAACGAACATTTGAAGTCCCACAGTGTAGAGCTTTGTTGTAGAATGTGCATAGTACCTCCTCTGTCTCTTTCAAGGAACAGTATTTATTAACTTTAAAGATGCACCAACTCTCAGCAGTCCAACTGGGAAGGAATAAGTAAAACAATAACAACATGAAAAAGACAAAGCCTCAAAACATAAAAAGGAATATTAGAAGGGCTACATCTTACTGTTTTCTTGCACAATGTTAAATATATTCAAATGTCCAACTGGTGACGTAAATATAAAATAACACAAATTACAACTCTAAAAAGATAATGTCACAAAAATGAAGCCTCCTCTTTGAACCTCTCTAGCATTTCTATTCAATAGAGTGCTCCAGTGCTACCAGTGTTTGAAATCTCTGGCTATTGCTAGCAGCACCTTTAATGGGTGGAGGTTGATTATGCACAACCACCGTTCACAGCTACAGTAAAGATATAAGACCACATATAAGCCCAGACCATCCCATGCTATTTCCAAAACACATCATCCAGTCATTCCAGAATATTTGCACCAAATAATGTATTGTATTTGATGTTGCCAAGCTTTATATCCCACATTATATTTTTGTTTTCAGTTCCAAAATGCTGTAGAATCTTGAACTGAACAAAAACATTATTAGTACCTCGAGATGAAATTGATGAAGACTTCAGGTAAATACATTGGATAAGAAAGAAAAGATCCTGTGAAGGCCTCTTGCTCATCCAAGTGGTACTGATGGACATACAGCACATCTGTAGACACTTCATGAAAAGCCTCCTCTCTGAACGTCTCTAACATTTCTAATAACTCTTCAAATACAGTGCTCCTGTGCTACCAATTTTTGTATACTCTTGCTGATGCTAACAGCAACTGTACAATAATTGATGTTTCCAAGCTTCATCCCACTTCCTTTTCTTTTCTTTTCGCGTCTTCAACCGAATAAATACACTATTAGTACTCCGGGATAAAGTGGATGAAAAAATCCGACAGATCCATGGCATTAGAAAGAAAAGATCTTAGGAAGACTTCTCGTTCATCCAAGTGCTACTACTGCAGATAAGAGCACCACATCTGTAAACACTCCATGGAAAGCCTGTCTCTGAACCTCTCTAGCAGTTTTAATAACTCGTCAAATAGTGTGTTCCATTGCTTCCTGTGTTTGGAGACGCTGTCCGTTGCTGGCAGCACCTTTAATGGGGATGTTGATTCTGCACAACCACTGGTCACAGCTACAGTAATGATAGAACACCACATATAAGGAAAAAAAGACTGCCCTCAAGTATGCGCCAGACAATCTTGTGAAATTTCCGATACACATCATCCACATCATCCCAGCAGACTTGCATGATTTATTATGATTGATGTTCCCAAGCTTTCTAACAAAACATTAGAACAGCAACCTCTTAGTGTTTTCATGAACAATGTTACACATATTCAAATGTCCAACTGGTGACAAAAATATAAAATAACAAAAATGAGAACACTAAAAAGACAATGTCAAAAAAATTAAGCCACCTCTCTAGAATTTCTAATAACTCTTCAAAAAGTTTGCACAACCACGCTCCCAGCTGCAGTAAAGATATAAGACCACATATAAGTGAAACAAGATTGCAGCCCAGTATGGGTCACACCATCTCGTCAAATTTCTAATACACATCAACCACATCATCCCAGGACACTTGCACCAGATTATTCATCATAATTCATGTTTGCTATTTTTGTGACGGAACATTGAAAAAGCCACATCTTCATTTTTTCTAACTCGATGTGATTTGTACTGTCCATAGTTTCTCTTATTGCACAGAAAATGTATATTTATAGATGCTGCTTTAAATATACCCGCAGCTCCAGCAGCATCAAATGAAAAACAGATTAGAAATGATGCACCTACCCACATGCTTTTTTATAGGCGCGGCTATACAAGAGCCCCTCTTAGACGTCTGTTGATAACCACAGCTATTCACAAAAACTTCAAATTCAAAATTGCATTTCCACTGCAACAAACTTCCAAAATTGTCCCCAACATGCCTACCAGTCCCCCCTCCACTCCTCATAATCCTCCTCCACTCTTAGTCTCTTACAATCCCCCAAAACACTCAATGCATACAGCATGCCACCCCACCCAAAATGTTGAATAGCCACGACTACCACACGTCCACAAACACACGATGTCTCACTTGCTCTAATATAGCCACAGCTGCAATGGGGAGGTGTCTACCCACAAATAGCAATGCTGCACGCTTGGTGGCTGTTTGATAGCCACAAATACTAACAATAGCACCATTCACCAATTAGAAAGTACAACACACACATATCATACATACCGGACTCATAGAAACGACTTTAAATTCAAAGTAGGAATCATTTTGCTAGAAACAGACGATACTACAGATATCATGGCTACTTTCAAAACTGTGTGTCTAATTAGAGACAGTTGGCAGTTGGTTCCAAGTTTTAAGTCTGTACTAATTCACTGTGAAGGCAATGATTTGGAGAATCTACAAGGGGTATCCCTTACTTTAAAGATGAAACAATATATGGGAAAACTAATGGAACTATTATCTCACACCATCTATATATTTTCCAATCTCACTCAGGACTACTCATCATACATAAATACACAAATACAATAAATAATAACCAAAACATTTTTTTATTGTTCCCATGGCTACAGTTCATTAACTTTTACCTTAACCACGGCTACACAAAGTTAAAAGTGAGACTGACTTCAAGTTTTATGCTACAATCCAACGTAAATGATGAATACAGAACAACACTACTTGTGTACTAATGTAAAGTAACTGAGAAATAGGAATCATAAAGAAATACATAACAATAAACTAGATAGGCAAACATTGTACACCCACACAACACGGCTACACAAAGTTAAAAGTGAGACTGACTTCAAGTTTTATGCTACAATCCAACGTAAATGATGAATACAGAACAACACTACTTGTGTACTAATGTAAAGTAACTGAGAAATAGGAATCATAAAGAAATACATAACAATAAACTAGATAGGCAAACATTGTACACCCACACAACATAATACCATAAGCGAGAATACACAACCTAAAATACATTTTGTGGCACATCTAAAAATAGACTACAATTGCTCCTTTTTATATTAATTTTATTAAACTATTTTCTTCTATCTTTCTCCAAAGTATCACATGATGAAAAGTCAGAAAACACATATCTACACACACATTAGTTAAGGTGAGCTGGAGACACCTAGGAACCCCTCTAAATTCCATTGTTAATAACTTTTGTTTTGAGTAACGGATTTGGACGAAATTTTGAAAGTGCTTACCAAAAAGTGATTAAAAGTCTGCGGGCCCCATCAGACTGCAAAGTTTCATAGAGATTCATAATAATCAAAAAGATATTTAGCATCAAAACTATTTTTTTCCAAAGGTGCTGCCTACTTCCCATTCATTTTCCAATAGAAAAAAAGGTCACATTTTGCCAAAGTGCCCAACCCAAACAGCGGTATGGATTTGGACAAGGTCCAAAACAATTTGGGCACAAGATGACTCGCACACCATGCATGGTTTGGGGTTATTCCGTGCTGTGGTTATTTAAAAATTTGACACAGAAGGGGGTATTTGTATTTGTTTATTTGTATTGCGCACCCTGCCCAAGGGCATCAGGGCGCATGTTTGGAAAGGTAGTTACAGATAAGTGTTACATAGATGGGTACAGGTTACTTTTTTACAGACATATTTACATCAAGAATAAGAACATGAATCATAAATGTTACACAGAATGGCAAAATGGTCAACAATACAGTATATACAGTGAGTGGCCTGTTTGCGGGTGACCGCTGCCTGAATTACAAGGCGGTGGCGAGTGCGTCCTGTTCGTGAAGCCACCATTTAATTCTGGTTTTGAAGGATTGGATGGCTGGCGCATTCTTAAGATCATTGGATAAGGAGTTCCACAGCTTAGCAGCCAGGACTGGGAAACTCGAGCCCCTAGCTGTCTGAAGCTTGAAACTGGGGATGGTTAGTGTATGCACCTGTGCAAATCTCAGTGGTCTGGATGCTGTATGTTGAGTGAAGCGCGAAGACAGGTAAGCAGGTGCAGCGTTATTTTGTGACTTGTATGTTAGAACCAGTGTTTTGAGGGAGATGCGAAGTGTAATGGGTAGCTAGTGTAGATTGCGCCAGGTAGTAGAGATGTGGGAACGCCTGGGGATGTTGAGAGCAGCCCTAATGGCATTGTTCTGGGTGACCTGAAGTTTATAAAGGTTTCTTTGACTAGTCCCTAAGTAAAGGGTTTTACAATAGTCAATTTTGGACATGATAAGTGTTCTGGCTAGGATCAGGCAGTTGTCCGTTGTCAGGAAGGGGCGACAGGCTGTGATGAGTTTACATGTGATGAGTTGGTTTGTCTATTGAGAGAGAGAGTGGAGTCAAGATAAATTCCAAGTGTGTTCGTGACGTTGGTGACTTTAATAACATTTCCATCAATAATGAAGGAGTTATATTTGGGGTCAAGTTTCGAGGGGCATAATTCATGTACGAGACACCATGATATTGTACAACGTGGGCGAAACACAAGAGCCTTGTGGGACTCCGCAAGGGACATGTGCTGGGTCCACCGCGTCTAAGGAAGAGAAGACCCTCATGGATCTATTTGCCAGGAAGGATCTAATCAAGGAAGTAGCTGCGTCAGAAAAGTGAGCGGCTATCTTAAGGTGATGGCAGAGGATTTGGTGATCGACCAAATCGAATGTCGCAGAGAGGTCGAGGAGGAGCAGGAGAGCTTGTTTGCCCTTGTCTTTCAGGTCCTCGATTTGGGTTTTTAAGTCAATCAAGGCTGTCTCTGTGCCGTGTCTTGGACGGAAGCCAGATTGTATAAGCCCTAATAGGTTGTTAGTATCAAGGTAATCCTGGATTTGTAGATAGGCTGCACGATCCAGAATTATGAGTAGGTAAGGCACCGTGGTGATGGGCCTGTAGTTAGTGGGGTTGCTAGGGTCCAGGTTAGGTTTTTTAATTAGGGGGATGACCCACGCATCCTTGAGGTTATCGGGTACTGTGCCCGAATTGAGTGATTAATTGATAAAGGAGGTAATGAATGGTGTGTGTCCCCTTCTTCAAAAATTATAGTTATGTTTCCCATGGTGCATTGCAGTATCATGGTTTACGGAAATGGAACGACCGCCACCTTATTCTTCTCTCAATGCAAGAGATATTCGAGGCTATATCCGAGGTTATGAGAAAGCAGTAAAAATGCAATTCGCAGGTCAACAAACATACAAATGCCATCAAGGTAGAGGTGGGGGGATGGCTAGACTCAATTGTCATCCAGGTCTCCTATTCATACTGTTACCAGGTCAGACTCTGCTTATCTTCAAAGTGAGGTAAGGGCCAGCCTCCTCAGGCCATGTTGCCTGATAAATGAGCCAAACCTACAAGACCACTGAGAGGAATGGGCCGGCCCTTTTCTTTCTTTGAATCTAAGCAGGGACAGCACTGCATTGAAGCTAAGCAAGGTCAGTCCTGGTTACTGCATGGATGGGCGAGCGAATGGGCATCTGAATTATTTAATGCTACTGTCAGTCCTTGAAGGTTTTGCACTCAGACACACATTTTTGCCTTTTGCTGAATTGCATTCTGGTATTTGTGGTCTGCCAGTCAATAATACAAAATTAAAAACAAGTCTTTTTACAGCAACAGCAACAGTAGGTTACCCATCCCTGCAGTTACTTGGACAAACACTGCTTAGCTTGAAAATAAGGAAGGGGTGAGCCTACTAAGGCCATGTTGCCTAATATGTGCTCCCTTCCCTTAGAAGAACACTTAGAGAAACATGGCCTAAGGGGGCTGGATCCTTCCTCGCCTAGCAACTAAGCAGGGTTATTGCATGGATGGCAGACCATCCATGGTCCAGAATGCTGTGTGTTTTCTTAGTTTTAAATATTTCATAAAACACAGCATCCACATTTTTAGAAAACAGAAGAAATTAACTTCAAAAAATCACATTTGTGCCGAACATTGCTAACAGAGAACCATAGCCTTAAGGAGTTCGAGACACAGCACCTAAACATTATGCTACAATGATATTGCTTGGATTTCCACAAGTTTCACACCTAGCCTTTTATCACTGAACAAATTAAATTATAGGCTAAGTATAAAATGTATGTCCCATTAAACAGCAAGCCATTGTGGTTAGTGGTAAACTGCTGGGCCTCAAACTGTGCCAGACCAGGGTGCAAGGCTGTATGTTTTTTTTTTAAATTAATTAAATTAAATTAAAATAAACCAACGCAAGTGAGAAGTGGCAAGGTGTGTCGCAGTGCAGTCATGTGATCTTATTTAGCTGCAAAGTCAGCCACGTCCAAACATCCCTCTCCTCAAAATAACGGCACTGGGATGGCTTTTGCGTCGCAAAGGGTGCACCGAAATGGGCACTACGGTGGAAGGCCCATGCAAAATCCACCCATGCCAAAATGATTGCACTGAAAAAGGGGTGTACCTCTTGGAGAACGCTGCTTAAACAAAGTGGGTGTTCTATGGCAAATCATTTTATCTGGCTGCGCATTGCATAAAAACATTGTGAGTTCTCAAAGTTTTAAATATATCATAACACACGCATCCAGAATATTTCTTTTAAAACCGTGCTTCTGTCAGTCCTTCAAAGTTTTCCACTCAGATAATTTGTTTTTGGCTTTTGCTGAATTTCATTCTGGTATTTGTAGTCTCATAGTCAAAATGGGGGAATAATGCCACAATTGTACACTTTTGCCTAACATAGTTCTATAAGGATTTATATATTTGAGTGACACTATGGTATGTGTACCTTTTAATTTAGCTTATAAAGCAGAGCATTATTTAAAGACAGAGATGGGGTGAGGCAAGTAAGGCGAGTATTTGCCCATGATGTGGCAAGAGAGTTTGCAATCCTGGGCACTGGTGTAGTTAGTTTAGCCTGATTGTGGTTGCTTTCCAAGGCACGAGTAAAGGACACATATGGGTGGACACTCTAACTTTTTTTTTCACAGGGCGAATGAAATCCTTTGGGTTTTTTGCAGGTTGGTAAGTTTGCTCATGTATTTGGTTACCAGGATTTTACTCAGGTTCTCATGTTTCCCAGTGCAGACGTGTACCCACAAGACCACAAGCAATTGTTTCATATTGGGATTATGTTTTCCATGGAAAATATCACTACATATTGCTGGGTTTAAAAGGTGAGCACCTTTTATACTTTGCCAGCATATTTATTGAAAGATTTCCTCTCTCTGATTATTTTTCTGGTGTTCATTACTTTTTTTAAACATCCAGTGCTATTTTGTCTTGCTCACATTTTTCTAAGCCTAAGGTTAATTGAACTACATTTGTATATTTCACTTTAAAATATGTGGACACATACTGTGCATATTTTCATGGGTGCAAGCTTTAAAAAAAGTACCTTGGCATAAGTGGTTCTTGCAGCAAATATTTTTTTTACCTTTTTCTGTGCTGCTTAAATTCATGTAGTTTGGGTCGTGCTATGAATCACAACCATCACCAAGAGGCCGGCCATAAAACTAGGGCATTTCGGCATGGCCAGTTAGGTGCACGCCGTTATGGCGCAACCTTTTCGCCGCAGTTTCTGTTTGGGCACGCCCATTTTGACGCAGCCAGTTGGGGCAGTGTCCTCTCGGCGTAAGCATGTTTTGGTATGAGAGGTCGCAATTGGCGTGGCATGAACTTGCAGGCACTTTGCATTTTGTACCTCTCAGCGCAAGGATGTTTTGGCGCAAGAGGTCCCAATTGGCATAAACCTGCAGGCACTTTGCATTCTGTAATATAGATTAAATGTGAAAAGATGTATTTACTGCACGATTATAAAACAGGATGGGAAATGTATTAGACCGTTGTTGCAGAATTGAACACATATTAAACATGAAACACATTTATTTACTGCAACATTATGCACTATATGCAACTATCCTTCACAAAAAACTTTACATCATTTACACACACACATGTTCAGATCAAATGCACACACATTGCATTCACACCTATAAGATGACATGCACACCCTCACACCACACATTCCCCCTTACACTGCACACATAATCAGAAAGAGGACTCACAGTCTCTGGGCAACATTATAAAACTGAAAAAATGAAAAAAACAAGATCCCATTTATGCTGGACTCTGCTATCAGAGAATCCTGGCCTTAAGGAGTTTGAGACACAGCACTTAACCATTATGCTAGATTGATGTTATTCTTTGAATTTTCACAAGTTTCATACCTAGCCTCTTATCGTTGAACATATTAAATTATAGCTAACTATGAAATGTATGCCCCATGCTGCTGCAAGCCATTGTGGCCTAGTGGTTAAATGTTGGGCATCGAGCTCATGCAGACCAGGTTTAAAAAATGTAAATAATTTAATTTAATTAAAAGAAAAGCAACGCAAGTGGGAGCTGGCGAGGTTTGTTGCAGTGTAGTCCTGTGATCTTATTTAACATGAGGGCATTTAGACATGGCTGCAATATCAGCCACATCCAAACATCCCTTGCACTAAAATAACAGCGCCGGAATGTCTTTTTCACTGAAAAGGGTGTGTTGAAATGGGCAGTGCAGTGGAATGGGCATGCCAAATCGTCAGCGACAAAATATGGCAATGAAAAAGGGTCTACCGCTTGGAGAATGCTGCTTAACCGAAGTGTGTGCTCCATGGCAAATCATTTAATCTCATTGCGCACTGCCTAAAAACATTGTGAGTACTCAAAACCTGCAGTCTGAACGCCATGGCTAGTGGTCTTTTAGCATTTTAAAATGGACAGTGGATACTGTCAAAGGCCATGCCCAGTGACCATGGCCAAAGACCATGCTGGTGGTCTGGAAGCGTTCTAAAATCTGTGGAATAACAAAACCCTTGAAGTTCAAGGAAACAACTTAAGTTGCAGGGATGTTAAGGTGAACAATACTTTGGAACAAAACCTTTGAAATTCAGGGAACAAACTTTAGTTGCAGGGATTTTAAGGTGAGTGATACATTGTAACAAAAACCTTGAAATTCAAGGAAAAAAACTTTAGTTGAAGGGATGTTAAGGTGAGTGATACATTGTAACAAAAACCTTGAAATTCAAGGAAAAAAACTTTAGTTGCAGGGATGTGCAGCAAAACCCCTGAAATTCAGCTAAAGCCATCTTAACTTCGTGCCCCCTGTTGCACAGCCTATGGCCAAAACGTTGACATCACAGATCACTAATGACATCACTAATTACATGTTGTATGATATGAGAACTTTGATGGCATTACAAATCAATCACTGATGCCATCACTGATGACATCACTAATTACATGTTGTATGATATGAGAATAGTGATGGCATTACAAATCACATCACTGATGCCATCACGGTTGACAACACTAATTACATAAAAACAATAACTGGCCTTAAGCATGGACTTCAGCCATGGCCAGTGTGCATGGCCAAATATATTTTAACACATGAATGGGTGCTAGTCATGGCCTTCAGTTATGAACAGTGGTGACAACGTTCACCCATGTGCACTGAATATTTTAAAACACTAACAGTCTACCAACCATAGATTTTGGCCTTTACCAGTGGTACAGCTTTCAACTGTGTCTACTGTATATTATATACACTGGTCAGGCACTAACCATGAACATGAGCATGATACAGGCAAGTGGCCACTATCTTTGGCTGTGCCCACTATATATTCTAACATATAAATGGGCCACTAGGGCCTTTGACCTTGATCAGTTTGTACATCTTTTGGCCATGTCCACTGTATATTTTACAATCATAACATGCAATAAGCGATGACCCTCGGTCATGCCCCTTGTGTATCATACAATACTAACCAGACACTAGCCATGGTCTTCAACACAATACTACCCAGTGGCCACGGTTTTGAGCTTTGCAGACAGTATGTTCTAACATATTAATGGGCGCCAGTTATGGCCTTTAGCCATGGTCACTGACTAGAGCTTTGAATGTTGCCCACTGTATATATGAAAACAGCGATGGGCTACTAGGCATGGCTTTTAACCATGCATATTGGTATTTTTTAACAGTAACCAACCACTATCTATAGTCTTTGGTACTGGCCAGTGACCCCAGCCTTTGTTATGGCCAAGTCCATGGCATAAATTGTTATTAAGGTAATCAAACTTTGCATGAGCTAACCTATAAATGCTGTTATGTCTTATTCCATTTTTGATCTAATCAATTATATTCAATGTAATTAGTGTTGTCACCAGTGATGGCCTCAGTGATGTGATTTGCAATGTCATCAGTGTTCTCATACAACATGTAATTAGTGATGTAATTAGTCATGTGATCAATGTGGTCATATGCTGCACAACAGGGGGCACAACGTTATGGTGCCTTTAGCTGAATTTCAGGGGTTTTCTTGCATTAAGTTCTTACCTTAACATCCCTGCAACTAATGTTTTTTCCTTGAATATAAAAAAAAACACAATTGGAAAAAAACACATATGCAACTGCTCCCATGTGTGTCCTTACTGGCCCTACATGTTTCTGTCCCCTTACATAACTAAATTACACTGGACATTTGTCAGGGACTGAACAAATGAAAGATGATGTGATTTCGGAGTCTTGCGTGGACTTCAAAAGTTGAATCAATTCAACAGCAGCATTTATAACACTAAAAGAAAACAGCAAGAACAGTAAAAGGTCACATCCTCCATGAGACATAGTTCTTTGCTTCGTTTTTTTTCTGGACCTTTCTTGTGTATCATGTTGTGATAATTGTCTATCTATTGCACTTTTTTTAATGTGTTCCTTGCCAGGAGCAATGCAGCATTGATTAAAGTTTTTTTTAAATTTTTTTTATGTTTCTTACATCGCCCACCACATTGTCAATTTTTTCAGGACAGCGTGTGTCTTCAGTTCTGGGAAGGAAGACGACATAGATAGTTTTCTTTCCAATATGTCTCTTTAAAATACATATGAATTTATTTTACCCAGACTTTAGCGATGGGGGCAACATGTTGGTTTTCGGGTTTTCCTGGGTTTGATACCAATACATATCAACCCATCCACTGAGAGTACACCCTGGTATTCCTTGGGAACATTGTACCAATAAAAAGAAGGTGTGTCTGTATGCTTTGCATTGAGAATGAGAATCTCTAACTCAGTCGGAAGCAGAAAAGCTGCACTAAATGCCTGTTTATATTGAAGCAATAATATTCTCTACCCCACTCAGGAGGAGCTTGCAGACATCAGATTCACCCCATTTGCTTTGCTCCAGTACCAGTTTCGTGTCTTTGTGTTCCTTATCCACCTTGAAAGTTGGATAGTCCTACTCCATGCCCACCTATTTATGTGGGGGTAAAGTAACCTTCTTCTGAAACTTCATTTACACCTTATAATTCTGCACCACCAGAACGTTCCTCTCTTTGGCCTACAGCACTACCATATTCTGAGTAACAGTGATCCTTAAGATCTTCCAACACAAAACCCTATACGAGGCCTTCAATTTGGGCTTGAACTTTCACAGGTTCCTGGATACTATGGAGAGGACTAGTGAAGATGACTTGTGTCACCAAGTATAGACACGCCAATGTTTCTTTGAGTGTTTTCAGCTCTCTTTTTCATTATACACAGGATTCTGAAGCATGATAGAAACAGCTCCAATTCTTACTACTACCTGCCATGACCTGCTAACCATCGCCATTAAACATGCAGCCCGAGATCTAGCCAAACAGTGATGTACAATAGTATTGCCAAATGACCTGGCACGCTGCACAAGATTGGTCTTGGACTTCCAAGCAACTTACAACTGCTAAACCCTGTGGTCCATATCTGAAGCCAAGAATCCATCTAGATCAAAAACCAGTAACCGCATGACTGCTATCCTCTGTCCACTCATGAGCTGCAATACTGCCCCCATGTAAAAAGAAAGGACATGGTTCCCATCAATCTGTTAAACCACAGACATGCCAAACTCCCTAATCGGATACAGCAGAAAGCCCACAGAGAGGTCACTCTTCTTCTTCCATGAAGGAAGAGGAGCAAACATAACATGCATTGCAGATGTGCCTATTTTCTTCTGTTGAGTATAAAAGTTTCATTGCCTTAAACAAAGTTGCTCACAGTGGTCGAAGTGTACGAAAAGAAGCAGTGGAACTATGTTCCCTGCTTGTCTGCCCCTCTCGCCACAAACCCCATCCCTGTGCCCCCTCCCATACACAATCCAAACCCCCAAACACACCTGCTATTTATGGGAATGTGCAGTGGAGTGCACTGAACTGAAGTGCAAGCTTCAACTTCCTACTACACTTTTATTTTAAATCTCAACCATTCCAGAAAGTTTTATTTTTAAAATAAAAGTATAGGAACAGTGAAACTCAAAAATAAAAAGTATGGGAACACCATTCCTGACAGCTCCCGCCCACTTTGACCTTTGGTTGCTAACAAAGATTCTAAAGACTTCATTTTAAACGGAAAAAACAAACACAGTGATATCAGTTTTACTGATCATTCAGCTGTACGTGTCTTCTTTTATTAAATGGATTTTACAGCTTACATGGGAAAATGAACTTTCAGAGGCATTACACAAATGTGCTCTCAAAAAACAGCTACTGCAGCCTGCCTTAGGGCATGGAAAGGTAGAACAGAACATTTTAGCGAAGCAAACATCTCTGAGGATACAAAACTATTGGTTGTTACTGGGAGCACCAGCGTTTAATTCAACAAGCTCAGGCAGAGTAATTAGTATTTCATCTAATGATTTGTTGTATTGGAAACGTGTGTTCACATATTGAATCCAAAAACAAAATGAATGCATTACTTGATTAGTTAAGGGATTATTGGTAAATGCTTAATATACCTATTTGGCAATTACAGATGTTTGATTTTACATGACGTAGATGAATATCGACCTTGGTCAATGTGCCCACCACCTTTAAAAATGCACAGGCCACTAAAAAGTGCAGTGCTGCTCAAGGGTATTGCATAATATAGTATAGGTCATGATATCTTTCTGCCACATTTCTTTGAGACCTGTGGCGTAGCACAACATGCGGGGCCCCCTGAGAGCCACGCTGAGCCACCCCCCCAAGCTCCTTAACAAAGCGTTGGGCACTTCAAATTCTGGCACAACCCAGACCACCACGTGTGTGCAATGCCCATGACTTTCATGCCGCTGCAGGGCCATGCACTGCTCCAGGTGAAAGATGTAGGTATGCTTTGTCATTGCACAGTAAGAAATGGCTAGACTGACTCACCAAAATGGCAGTCTAGCCACATAATGACACTTATCATGCTTGCTTAATGATTCCCAGAAAATATGTCAGCCTACAGTAAGCAATGGCTAGACATGATGCACCAAAATGCCAATCGGGCCATCTACTAACACACACAAAGTTGGCTTTGCCCGGAAATGGCAGTAAAACATGCCAGGTCACTCCCAGAGCTTTGCACACACACATTATCACATGTATCCCTTTCACCCACCAGTCATTCACCCATAACCGCCTCTCACATCGACTCACACTGCATTTGCCACACATCCAACCAACCACCCACTCTCCCAGAATATACACACACAATCACATTCATACCCATTTACCCACCAGCCACTCCCGTGCCCATACACCTTCTCTCACACTCACTCACATACACACCCAGAAAATTCACGCTGCATTTTCCACACATGCACCCACCCTGAACATTCCCACACACTGCATGCTCATCTCATTTACAATATGTGTGCACTCACATCCATATATACATATAAACCATTTACATGCACATGTGCATATATGCATACATACAAATCTGACACGCATGCAAGAGAAAGATATACACAGATACAGTACATATCCAATAAAAAATGCACAATGTTTTTGAACCAGTTTCCCATAGCAGCATTGACATGCCTGACTCAATGTTCCACTACACTATACCTCCTGCTCCCCTGCTCCATACAGACAGAAAGCAGAGAGAGCTTCATGGTTCCTGTTTGACATGTATAGGGGAGTCCGTTTTGGAGCAACCCCTTCCCACACTACCAGCGAGCGTCAGTCAGCCTCAATCCAAGCCCTGACTTTCACCAGAGTAAGGACTGAGGTGAGCCCCCCTGGACATGACGTGATGGGGCACCCTGCACCACGGGAACTGCAGGGCCCCTGCTGCACCTATAATAGAGTCAGCCACACATTAGTGAGTGCTACACGAACATGTAATTGTCCTTCAGTTAATGGACAACCTTTCAATGAAAATGTATGCACCCTGCACATGAACAGCACATCTGACTGGACTACATATGGCAGGAACTGTGTCCGGTCTCAAACAATTGGTCACACTTCAGTAGGTTGTGTTGAAGGACTTCTATCACACACCAGTACCACAAGTGTGTGTTCAGCACATGTGAGGTTCCCATGAAACAGTCCCTCACCGATGGACACTCGGGGTTCACTGTTGTACATACGATGCACAATGCACACACTTCCGTGTCTCACAAGTGAATCGGACTTTCAGGGATCCACAAGCAGGACACAATCTGATATATGCAGTAGTGTGCAGATGTCTTGCAGTGAAAGGTGTGCATGCCTGTTATTTCCCTTGCTGGCTGCTATCTGCTTCAAAGTGTTTCCTCACGTCAAAAGTGGCCTTCGTTCTATCTTCTCACTGTGAGGCTGTGTGCTGTCTTTGTACTGGGTGAGGTTTATTTAAACTCTGCACCATTATGTTGATATTGCAGCATCGTACATTAAACTTTGCATGGCTATATCCTGTCCACTGCACTTAATGTAGTTGGGGTGTGGCAAGAGGCAGTTACTAATCATGTTAGAAATTCTGAAATACATTGCAGTGTCCCTACCTTTGAAAATAACCTCGTTGCATCGCTCTAGAACCTGACACTTACCCAGTAGCTCCTCACATCAGACACTAAAATGAGCAATTTGTGTTTATGTTTGTGTCTTAAGAGCTGGGTCTCTTCCACTGCCCTCTCCCTCTACTATTTCTACAAAACAAACAGTAAAATGCTGTGTGCATGGTGAGAGGGGTCTGAAACTGGGCTTGAAGGCCTCTGGGCAGTGTGCCGAGAATGGGTTAACTATCAATAACACAAGTACATGGGAAAGGTTTGGTTGTGGTCATTGTCACCAAGAGGTGTAAAGGATGGCTGATTAGATAGTGAAGGGGCGCATAAGTTTGCATGCCATGTTAGACAAAGCGGGGTTGCGGTCATTTCAGTCGCACTGAGTTTTTTAGATGTATTTCTCTTAGCATTACTTTGCATGATGATAAATGTAGGCTTTCAATCAGAATGGGGAAAATAAATCTATAACTGTAATCGTGTTTTGCTCAGTCTCTGTATGTATGCGTTTGTGGTCAAACAAACAATATGTGTGAGTCCCAGTTTGCAAGAAAAAAGGAACATCTTGAAGTACATGTTGCTGTTCATGGTAAAACTGTGTATTCATTGTTTTTTTTTTTACTTGAAGATATTGAGTTCTCTTTTGTAAGGCAGTAGTACCCCAATTGTACATTAAGGTTAAGATGACATTTCCCTTGACAGGAGGAGTCCACCTCTACGTGTGTTACAATACAGGAATTAAAGCACTAACAGCAATTCTATATTTAAGTAAATGTGGAAAACTATTAGCTGCACTGCATTCCCGTGCTTGTCCACTTACATTTATAAAACTAAACATGAATGTATAATTATATATGTTATCAATGCCAGGATTTAAAAAGCATGATTTAAGAGTTCTGCTTTATTCTATGTTTAATGAAACAAGACTATTACCCTCATTATAAGTTTGGCGCTATGGGAAACGTGGCAGTAAAAGTGGCAGTGATTCCGTCACCACCACTTTTCCCACACCGGCAAACTACAAGTTTGCCGGCTGGGGTTACCTGATTTACTTCCAGCCGGGAGCTGGGGGTAAATCAGGCCCTCAATGGCAAAAAAAAACAGATGGTATCCCCCATTGAGTTCAGTGGGATTCCATGAATAGGGAATTACTGGCATTGGCGGCACCTGGAATATCCGGGTATTACGGGGATCTCAGGCACTGGTAATGGTAGGTCCGTTTCCCGGGATCCCACCGGAATTACCGGCGAGATACAGGGAAACATGCAATGAGGGCCTATGAATGAAGTAATTAGGTGAGAAAAGTGAGCAGTAGTGTGTACATATATATTTGGATATGTATAGGATTAAAATAGTTTACGCCTAAATACTAAGTAACAGAGCACTGTACAAAACAGGGCGGTGAATACAGGGAGAGAGCATTGTGGAAAGCCATTGATTTATTCAACATTTATAGCAGCGCACCAAACCCTAAGGTATCAGGACACTGCTTACATTAAGTGCAAATGTCATTCTTTAGAAAACAAAATCATGCATGCAGTTACAGCATACAAGTGGTTTGACAAGCATAATCCAGCAGAGTTATTCCTCATGTTGCGGGGTGCTACATCATTTATACATAAATGCAATAAGCAAATCAGATAGGTGCATAGTCTGGCAAAGCCACGCCTCATGGTGTGGGGGGCTACATCGGGTATACATAAATGCAATAAGCAAGTCAGATAGGTGCAAAGTCTGGCAAAGCCACGCCTCATGGTGTGGAGGGCTACATCAGGTATACATAAATGCAATAAGCAAATCTGGTAGGTACATAGTCTTGCAAAGCCATGCCTCATGGTGCGGGGGGCTACATAAGGTTTTCATGAATGCAATAAGCACATCAGGTAGGTGCATAGTCTGGCAAAGCCACACTTCATAGTGTGGGGGAGCTATATCTGATACACATAAATGCAATAAGCAAATCTGGTAGGTACATAGTATGGCAAAGCCACGCTTCATGGGGCAGAGGGTTACATCAGTTATACATTAATGCAATAGGCAAATCAGATTTGTACATAGTCTGGGAAAGTCACGTCACAGGGTGCTGAGGCTACATCAGGTATACATAAATGCAATAGGATGTGGTGGGAGAACAATTAATAGGGTTGATTCCCTTTGGCTATGTACACAAACTGGTATATCTACAAAGACCTGTGGAGCACATGTATGCATATGTTCACATTTTGACAGGGGATTTCCAGCCTTATAACACTGGTTTGAAATGGTGCAATTTATGTGCACTGTTTTTGCAAAGAATTGGGCAAAACACCATAACATTTGCAAGTAATTCTGGAACACATGTAAAATTCCAATAGATGCCTGATCACCAACAGTTTTCTGGATATGCCTGCACTGCCACTTTAAAACACATGTTGAAGCCATTGCAAACAATATGTCATCATTGTCATTTTAAACCAATTTCTGTGAAGCTGGGGCCCTCAATCTGTCTAAGAGAGCTGTACGTACAAGCCAGTCATGACCCATTGGTCATTCCACAGAATGACCTGCATGATTTGTGGAGAGAGAGGCAGGTGAGTTGTTCTTTGTGATACTGCCTCCTCCATAAAGGTCAGACAGGTTATAGGTCACCACCAATTATGAATAAGTGTTCCGTTGCTGCAACCGTACCCTCTTTGCTCAAAATGTTAATATAACGATTCATATATTGTCTAGTTGGGTTGTTATAGGACTCGTGCACGTCCCAAGTCATCGCTATTTTAGCCCTGAGATTTTGCAAATAACTTGATCACATGGTATCCACGTGTTCATTTTTTCGATCGTGCCTGTCATTTAGACATTCAACTCTTAAGGGCAATCAGAAAAGTAGGGTTACTATTACTTGGCTGAATCCTGTGACCTGGCATTTGCACAATTTCATGAATTAGGGATATGCTAAATTGGCAGTTGATTTAATTTTTTTTTTACAAAGCAGAATGTGGTAAATGCAGCACTGTTTTTAAATTTGTAAGCCACATTGATTGAAATACTCCTAACGTTGTTTTTGGACACGCAACCCCAAAAAGAAACACATAAACTGGCCTTGTTGAAATCCTGGATGCAGATGCAAGTGCACCATCCAACGAAAGACAGAAGATGTACCAACTCCATCCATGGTAAAACAAAATAAAAGAGAGTGCATCTTTAATCTACTGTGCCCAAATTACACCGGCAAAATATAGAGAGGCATTTCGCAATAATACACAAACATAATGAACATAATTTTCCCGAAGGAAGCTTTCTGTGAATCTAAAAAGTAGGTAAACTAAACACTGGAATGCAAATGCTGTTAAAGGCATCCTTCAAGGTTGCTGATTATTTGATGAAAATCAAATGCACCTTGACAGATGGTGCAATTGTGAAGGGCACAGTGACTCCTGTGGCTGAGTCTGTGGTGAAAGCTTTTAAAAACTGTCCTGAATTTATATATGTGCAATTAGGTGCAAACACTATGGCAAGGAGGGTATCTGCTCCATCAGCCAATGTGATTACCTAACTCTGCAAATCTGCCCTTTTCCGATATGAACTTCCTGAAAAACCTTGATTTCAGGCCTTGATACTCCCCTCCCAGCACTTGACATCTGATGTCTGCACTTACCCTTGCACTTGCCACCAGTTGGCCACACTTTTTATTTATTGTTTTATTTATTTTGCTGTTTATCCTATGTACTGCACAGCCCCCATCCCCCTGCACTTTCTCCCTCCCCCCTCCCCTGCACTTGTGCGATCTCAATGTTACCTGGCATAGTAAGATTGTTGTCTCTGCCTTCCCTCTGTTCCCTCTCCCCGTCGCGCCTTGAAACAATTGTGTATAGGCGCATTATACATGCCATATCATATCTGACAGCATCTGAGTGCTGTTGCTGTTTCAAGCTACACAGAAGACTACGGAGCACTGGTGGATAGTATGCAGTGTCAGTCTTCACATTCAATGTCATAGTTGATTTACTAACTTCTGTTATGCTTGACAATTTTTAGGGGACAGCTACTAATAAAACGGTATGAAATAAAGATGCTTTTGAAGTTATTATTATCATGGTCATTCCTTTTTTATAAAAAGAGCAAATAAACAGCCCAAAAAATCTTGGTACAAATTCTCATATTTGTGACATCACCACCACAGAAGATGGGCACGTGTTATGGTACTCACAAACCAACAACATTGTGTATGTAACTCCAGATGGCCAAAAGCATACAAAATGTCTGCCTTTAAGTTACACAGTGGCATACTTCAACAATAGCCAACCTACTTGCCAATTGCCAAACAGCCAACTATGCCACTTCCAAAAACGCAAATGAGGCTGGTCCTGGCAGAATCGTCTCTATTGGCTGAAAATCATCGCTGAGACACCAGGTACTTAATGCATGAATTGCCTGTCATGCAGACGTACACAACTCTGAAGCTTCTATCTCATCAATGTTAATGACCTTGAGCAACCAATGCTGCTACCATCAACAACATAAAAACGAAACCTATCTCTGCACTTTATTGTTGCCCTCCTGACATCTGAAGGAGGTACTACCATCATAGCACATGTCAATATATGACCAAACCTACCCATTTCCTTTTCTGTAAACATGAGTTCAACGCCCCAACCTACATCATCTTTTCTTACACTCGATTTTGCAATCACATATCCCAAATGACATTATGGAGTTTGGGGCTTGCAATTTATTTTAATTTCTGTGGAGGGCGCCCGTAGGGGAGGAACTGGTCTTTTCATCTTCTAGTTATATCCAGACAAACAGCAGATGTATAAGATCCTGGAACACACCCTGGACACTACCTATATTGCTATATCACCCAACATTTGCTGATTTGCTTGTTCTTTTGCTCTCAATAGAAGAATCTGCATTAAATACCCACAAACCTAAACCACTGATTGATCTCCCTTTCTCTTGTATTCGATAGTATGACTTTCAGTCAAACTACTACAGAGATTAAAGCAGCAACCAATGCTGACACACAACTTGCTCACTCTCATGCTTTCATTCTTCCACAACATATCTTTAGAAATCTGCAAACCACATACAAAGAAGTGCAGGACACCTCTCCCCATGTATAAAGCTGGAGAATGCTAAGGGTCATCTTCGGAAAACCGAAAATGACCATGTAGGAAGCCTTTTCAGCCCCATTTATTTTTAAAGGTGCAGGTTTCTATGTTTATCTCCAAAATATCCACCCAGTTGTACATACCATCTAATTGGAAGTTATGTTATGTTTAAGGTTCCCCGTTTCATGGTCTTTATTGTTCTACATTTTCCTTCTGTATTTATCCATATTTATTTGTTGGTCTTGTTTCTGTATTTTTCAACATTTATATTTTATCATGCAAAAAGATAATACGCAACCAGTGTTGTCTTCCTTTATTCTAATACAATTTTTTTTTGTAAAGCACACGTGCAGCCATACAGGAAAGACATGCTAGCTCAATTGTGTCCATAAAAAAACAATTGCTCCTGTAACTGCTGCTGCCTTAAGGTATAAGCAATTTGAAAAACCTTACTGCTATTTTCACACAACGTTTACACTCTTCATGCTGCTACTCTGCAATGCAATTGGCTGGCAATTTATGAGTGACATCATAGAGAGCCAGCCACAAAGAAACCTGGCTTTCCATTTTTTTGCATTTTTATGAATGCATACAGACAGAAAAAATATTGATTTTTGTCTGTATTTATGCTTAAACATCAGTAAAAAACGGAAAACTGCACCTATTAGTTATGTTAAATTACATCTGAATAGTGCCTCCTTTCATAGGTTAAACAACTCCCTCCATGTATCTCTGGTAAAAACTGCTTGTTCCCTTATCCATCCATGTATGTGTTCATCTGTTTTCACCTCCTAGTGCAACAAAACCTTCTGTCTTTCCAGAGTAGGAATAACAACACCCGGTTGAGTCCAATCTTTATAGTGGTAGTCTACAGTGTCTTGTCCATTAAGAGGATAGATAGCACATGGACATTGCCTACAGACATTCATGCAGTTCGACTAGTTTAATATTTCTATGATTTCAACCCAAACAAACGTATTCCTTTGCATGTGTACACCCGTTGGTGTTTTTGGATTGGGGCTTTGTCACGCGTCTACTTAAATGATGTTGAGAACACCTGTCCAACTGATTTACTCCTACCTGTGTGGGATTGCGGACTGTTTTTGATTCACTTTGTCTTGCTGAAGTTATTCTCTGCTGTTACACTCTTCAAAGTACCAGAAAATGCCGGCAGTACAGGCATCAGAGAGGGTTGCCAGTCATTTGGTCGAAAACAATTGGTCGACTGGACAACTGGTCGAATCAATTTGGTCGAAAACCCACAAAACACATATATAAATAAAAAATAAAAAATTCGACTATTTGGTTTTCGACCAAATGACGTCGATCAAATTGCAGTCGACCAGTTTGTAGTCGACCAAATGACTGGACACCATCAGAGAGACAAGGATGTCAGTGATAGTCGTTTCCAGGGATCACTACAGGCATCTACTTCTACCACTCTGGCATATTGCTGCATGGTATGTGATCACTGGGATGCCTCTGGTGCCGCCATGCGTGGTGGAAGAGAACGATATTTGGACATTCCTGGAATCGGAAAGCCAACTCAACCATGTAGCCCCAGTACATTGCATCATGGCCATGTTTTCATGTTCACAGTCTGTTATCCCTGTTACTTCTATCTCTGATGTCAAGAATCTGCAAAGTATTCCTGCTAACGGCTCTCTTCTCCCCTACCTCTTTCTGGCAGTCAGGGAAGTAAACCTCAGGAAGTAGTATACTTCATAATTAAAATGGCATACAGCCACTACTATTCATCTGCACTGCCCCTGTCAATCGCAGCAAAGCTTCCACGTATTCGTCCCATCCAGTGAAGAATTTGAGGAGTTGAGTACACACATAGCTGCTGACTGTGAAACTTCATCTCCCGCCATAATTTCGTCAAACCTTCAGAACATTTCAAAACCGGTTCATGACGCTGCGAATGAGAGCACCCACTGATACAAAGCTATTTCGTAGCAGAGCTGTGAGTGGTGTGACACACAACAGACAAATGTACCAGCACTTTAAATACAACATTCTCTCCATCCACTGATATCAATAACTTGAATTCGTAGCCGTGGCTGCTAAGAAGTGACCATATTCACAGTTATCACCTTAATAAATACATGTGTCAATGATGTGTATTGGCTTTATAACACAGTAAAATAAAAACCGACAATTCACATCAAATAATTCGTGGTGAACCACAACGGATGTCCATGATAATCCCCTTAATTAGGCAGGAAAAGTGATAATGACCTAACACATGTGGCCCCTAAAAGGCTGTATAATTAATCAAAATGTCCTATTACTTTATACAATCAATATGTAACATAATCAATGAAAACTATTAAGAATAACGTGAGTCAATAGTAACAAAGTAATTATATTGTTTCACTGCCCAATCTGTACCCTTCAAAAGACCCATGCCCTCACACACTCATGCATCCCATAACATAAGACCCTCTCCCCAAACCCACACAGACCTTAAAGGAACCACACATTGTCAGGTACACACACGCTGAATCCCAGGAGCAGGATTAAAACAAATATGTAAAAAAAAAACATTAATAACTCCAGAGACACATCTCCCAGAAGAACCATCACACCCTACAACTCACACATTCCTTAGAGAAGAACAATGAGGAGGTGGGACAGAAGAGAAGCAAGTGTTGAGGGAAACCTTGGGGGGATGAGTATGGGGCCTCCAGGAGTTTTGGAAACAGAGCATGGTCAACAATAAATTTGTTGATAATGTCTCCATCTACGGGCCAAATTTGATCTCAAAAGGGAAGCAGCCATTTCATTTTAAATGTGGGAAAAAGGTTGCAGGCAGCCAAAGACAAACTACTTAAATGCTCTTGATGACTGATCATAGAGAGCCTGCCATGCATGGTCCCAGAGTGGAGCAAAATCACTGGAAGCAGGACACCTCTCCAAAAACCTACACTGCTGCATGGGCATAATAGTTTCTTGTTTTCATTAAGCATGATCCGAAGCAGGAAGTACTTGTATAAACAGAGCTCCAAGAATGCCTAATTCAAAAACCTATCCTACCCAAACTGATTTGGCAATGGATGCTGTGAATGAATGTGACTTATTGTGGTTGTTCTGCACAAATGTAATCACATTGCAAAATGTAGTTTGTTTGGGGAATCGACTCCGATTGCACACTGGACATACAATACGGATACACTCAAATGGGCCCCACAGATTCCCAGATATAGCACAGGAATGTTGGAACGTTTTTGGTGAGAACCCCGCATATAGAATGTTAAAATGTTAAAATTCAACAATTCATGAAAATCCCTACTAATATGTCCAGTCATGTTTATGTAAAAATGTGCTAACTGTACAGTGCGTAATCAACGTTTCAGTGTCAATTTCCTACGCTCCCTGTAAATTGCGTGTGTCTTCATTTTTAGTGGACCCTTAATGTTGCCGGATACATTTATCCCCAACTTATTTAGAGGAGACTGCCCTTGTTTGGGGGGCATGTTAATGACTGTCATAAGCTGTGACCCTGGCATATGTGAAAACAATGTGGTAATTGAGCAGAAATCACTAGCTAACCTTGCACCATTGCAACTCTTCATGCCAGATGGCGGTGATACTATTATGAAATCAGTGTCTACACAAAGAGCATCATCACGAGTTGGGCGGTGTCACAACTGGGATACCGGCCAACTATATTACCGCTGGATCAAGGGTTGAGCGGTATACGCAATTCCGCATTGGGTCCATCGGAACCAATGGGAAAGTGTTGATGCAATTACCGCAGCTGGTATTACCACACAGTATTTGCTGCGAAAATTGGCATGTTTCCACTGTGTTTAGCCCAGCTCAGAGGTGGGGGTAAACATGCCATACTCATGTTTGGGTGGACCCTTAAATGAGGAGGTGATAACGTCACCGCAGCATTTAAGGGCTACCACCCAACTCGTGATGAAGCCCAAAGTCTGCTGATAACTTGAACCTTGGGTTGTAATACTGAGATCTAACAAACATGACTCCCTGTACCCAGCACGTTTTCCCATAGGCCCATAAGAAAGTGCATTATCCGTTTCTATCATGCAACCACTATCATCATGGTGAGAGGACATAACAGAAGAGTGAAGGCTTTCTGGCTCTCAGTAACTCTAATTTAGGCAAGCACTTCCGCAGGTATGCTTAAAATGCTGCCCTATGTAAACAAACATGACAAAAAGCATTACGCTTTGAAAAATGTCTGAGTTTGCTTTATCTGTTTTCTCTACTTTTTCTCAAGCTGTTTTATAAGCACAATTTCCTTTCACAATAACAAGCCACGTTGAGTGCTTTTTTTCGACTAATGGAAGACGAGCGAGGGAAAACAAAACTTGCCATTCTATATGCATTTTCGGAATAAGACACTTAATGAAAATGGTACTGTAGGGCTGTGAAAAACTGCACCTTTCAACAAGGGGCATTGGTTTGCCAATTATCTGTTAGAAAATGACATCAGGGGATTGGAAATGTCTAAACTAAAACTTAATGGTGTGGTTTTATGCACATTTGAGGAGGCGGAAACCAATCACAGGGCTCAAATGGCTCCATAAATCAGGGTCTGCAGTGTCTCGCGATCCCTGGTGATTTATTAAAGCTCTGCTGGCGCACTGTTGCTGGGCCTGCACAGCCCAAGTGTTTTATACCTTACATCTTGCTTTGTCTGATTTATCAATCAGCCCAATGTGATCATTTGCAGCATCCCTTTCTGCAAACGAAGGAAAGGCCTGAGTGCATATAACTTCTGGGGTAACAAAGTGCTTCATGAGTTGTGCTCGGTATTTAACACAACATCTGGTAGTGGCAGCTTGGCAAAACGTGTTTTTACTCCACTGTTGTACACTTGAGTTCTACTGTGCACATGTGTTCGGCTCTGAATGTACCTAAAGTGTGGTAGTTGTGGTGGAGGTTGTGTCAAGTGATTGCAAATATGTGTTTGTTGAGATTAGGTACTGGTTCAGAATGGGAAGAAAATAGCCCTTGGCAGTAACAATTATTGGCCAGGTTCACCAATTGAAATGTGTGACTCTTCAGAAAAAACTGTTTAGTAGCCGTGGCTGCATTATACAGTAAGATTTGCCAGTGATGATGTGCTTTAAAGAATACTTCGTCAATAGAATTGTTTGAAACTACCCGCTGGGTAGTTAGGGTGGGCTTTAAGTATTGCCTTATTGTCATATGGGCATGTCTGAGCCCCGTGTGTCCCATCAATTGGGCTCTCAAATGGTGTAGGTGATAAACACCAATATATATGTGCAGAGAAAAAACTTTTGCTAGAGCGACATTATCGTTGCGGCGCAAATAAAACAAACAAACAATGAAATTTGCCAGTTATGGCAAGCAGTGCAGGCTTATGCAACTGTAAGTCTTGCCGAAACCATGCACTGCTCATAATAACACCCAGAACAACATTGATGACGTCACTATCACGGTCCCTGTAATATATATAGATAAAAAGATAGATAGATTATAACAAGGCATACATTTTACAAATGTAATGCTTGTGGATCATTATTTTATCCTGTAATGTGTGATTGGAAGATTTGATAATGTATACATTGATAAGGCTAGCATATTAGGAAACCTCTATATTCTAATTGCCAATGGTTGGTACTAAAGTCTTTTAAAATATCTAGCCGTATGTTTACCAGCCACAGGTGTTAAAGTAAGTCGGTTGTTCATTCAATGAGAGGTACTTGATTTGTATTGTTGGTGCAGTTGGTGAGCTGGTGAAAGGGAATATTGGCCAAGTGGCCTAAGCCCTGCCTACCTGCCAATTACTGCTAAACTGTTGGTGCCTTCTTGTTTTGCTTCCCTTTTTCCCTACCTAAGCAGCCCTCCAGCCTCTTTTCCTTTGCAGTTAGGAAGCAAGTGCAAGTGGATCTAGGTGACCTAAGCCCCACCCATCTTCTTAAACCTGCCTCTTCCTTTCTGCTCTTAACTCTTAGATCAAGGGTGTCTCTCGCCTGGGCTACAAAGTGAAGGGCATACGAAGAAAGGGGCAAATCCTGTTTGGACCTGTTCAAGTCAAGAGGACCGAGGTCCCAAACCCCTGCTCAGACAACAGGTAAGCACATGCTGACATGCATTTTCTCTCTTCATCCCTACAGGTAATCCCCAACATCACCATGCAACACCACCGTGAATCACATTGATCCTCCTCTAAGGCATGGACTCTGCAATCCAGCAACCTACCCCACATCAGTGTTAAGCCCATCAGCACCCCCTCACCGTCCACAACACAGAGGTTGATGCTCACCAACATCAGCTCAGCTATCACCCATGCAGCAGACATTGCCAGCCTCATCACTACACACAACCTTGATGCCATTTTCATCACCAAGACCTGGCTGACACCCACTTCCACACACATTCTAGTTGTCTTTGTCACCAACAGCTACAGCATCCAACACAGAGACCGGTCAAACAAGACAGGCAGAGGCCTCAAAGCCATCCACAAGACCTTGTGGACATGCACCAGACTTGACATTGACAACATGGACTCCTTAAAAGTCCTCTCCTTCTACTTACTGCTCTGCACAATGGACACAGTCACCTTCCATCTGATCTACAGACCACCCAAATCCAACAACGCCTTCATCAGAGACTTCACTGACCTGCTCACCACTGTGTCTCTCGCGCACGCTAACAACATCTTCCTAGGTGACTTGAACCTTCCAGGCAACAAGGCTACCAAATTGATGAAGGAAGCTCTCCTCAGCCTACTTTACACCTTCAGCCTCACACAGAACATGAAAGACCCAACACACAAGAAAGGTAACATTCTCTACCTAATCACCACTGCACTGCCTTCCCTCCACTACAGCTCTCTTTTGCTGCTTGACTGTTCTGACCACCTGGCCCAGTCTTTCAACATCCTGCACACCACTACTGTCAAGCACTCCCAGCATAAACCCATCAGACAATCCTTCAGGTCCTCCAAGAACTCACCGGTGGAAGTCCTCAGTAAAGTCCTCGCCAACCTCCCCCTCACATGGACAGAACACCCCCAATGAACTTCAATTCTCTATTGGAAGCACTCAAATCCACCTCTCAGCCTCCATCGACTGAAGCACAATTCTGAAAGAATGCACCTGCAAACTGAAACCATCAGCACACTGTTACACAGAAGAACACATCCTCAGAAAAAGAGTCATCAGAAAACAAGGGAAACCTGGCACCGCTCCAGGACTTCATCAGACCTGGCACCCCTCAATGATCTCAGAGACCTCTTCAAATCAGTCAAGCACTGTGTCAATCCACTACCCGACTCTGCCATACCACACTCCATTGAAAAATCCACCGCATCAACACATTCTTCATTGGCAAAATCAGCACATAGACACCTGCTTTGAATCCACAGACCCTCCTCACGTCCCTCCTTGCAAAATCTCCTCACCCTGAACAACATTTAAGACACTGTCTACAGAGAGCCTGGTATAAAACCTGGACACCCTCAAAGCCACATTGTATACAAATATCCTTCCAACACCCATCTTCAGGACTCTCCCCTCAGAAGCTCTCCTTCCCTACCTGGAGATCATCAACAGCTCCCTAATGCAAGGCACCTTCCCATTGACCCTAAAGACAGGACAAATCTTCCTGTTCTGAACAAAACCAAACTGGATCTCGACAATCTAGGTTACTCTTGCCCCATCACCTATCTTCAATTGCTAGGTAAGATCATTGAAAAAGTTACATCGACACAAACAATCTCTTCCAAACCTACCAATCCAGACACAGATGCAGCATGGAGATGGCAACCATACAGGTGGTCGAATATGCCCTCAACATCCTTGACAACAGCATTCCCTGCCTCCTGCTTCTACTCGACCTCTTGGCTGCTTTCAACACAGTAGACCACCAGGTGCTCACGGACACCCTGCATAAGCCCATGGTGATCAGCGACCTTGTCCTACGCTGGTCCAAGTCCTACCTTGCCATCCACCTGCAGTTTGTTCAGATGGACTCCTCTAGATCCCCAATGCTATCTGGCACCTGTGGACCCCTGCAGGGTTCCATCCTCTCCCAGTGATCATCAGTCTATATATGGAGCCACTGGGAGCCCTTCTTGCCACGCACAACATCCATGAATACTGTCACGTTCTGATCCATTCTTGGAAGTCCAGTGCATACTTGAAGCTCAACCCCCTCAAAGACCTAATTCCTATGCCCAACCAGCAACACCGAACACCAAGACACATAGACCTGGCTATCAACCATGAACCCTGAGGGCTTCACACCTGAGCTCACCTCCTGCGCCAAAGTTCCTCATCATGGGTTTACGCTGATAGAACCGCATTACCCCGTCCATCAACAGCCTTCACTGGCCGCCACTGCACGCATGAATCAACTTCAATTCTTGCTGCATCATCTAGTCACCCAGCTACCTCACAGAGAAACTCAGCATCTCCCACAGGCAACATACCAACAGAAGCCAGGACATGTGCATACTTGGAATCCGCTGCTGCAAAAAGGTAAGGACCAGAAAACAAGCCTTGTCTACTTATGCACCAAGACTATGGAACCTCCTCCCCGTCCGCATCTGACTCACTCCCACACTCCTACAATTCAGAAAAGAACTCAACACTCACCTCTTCAAGAAGTCTCTCCTCAACACATAGGTCATCAAGTTGGTCTTGTGCCACCTGGCTCACTTGACGCTCCCGCCCCTCTGCTCCCCATCACCCTCCCTGTTCAGCTGTATCCCTCCTTTGTGCCCCTCTGTATCCTACCCCCGCTGTAAATCAGTTCTGTTGTTACCTCTGAAAAGTGCTCAGTTATGTATTTGTACTGTTGTGTACCTCTGTTAAGCGCTCTATTGCTTCTCAAGTCTTGTTCTGTGCTCAATAAATATAATAAAATAATAATAATAATAATAATAATAATAATAATAATAATAATAATAATAATAATAATAATACAATAATGATAATATAGAATACAAGTCTGATTCAGTCAATCCTTGTAGAAGGTTCCTCTGCACCTGTGGTCTACCCTCTCAGAGGCCAGGTTCTGAAAGTGCATTGCTGGTAGGGTTCCGCACAGCAACTGGTTTGCATGCTAAAGACTATGATTCAGTCGCACAAGAGGCATCAGTTGTTGTATAAACTGTTCAACATTTCCAATCACTTTTTCAGGGGTGGAAATGTAAAAATGGTATTGTCAGCAATATGCCATTCAAAGCATGTCACTTCCGATGTGCATCATGCAGCCACTTGGATGCATGCAGCTAATATGTTTGCATCAGCATAGATGTCAACATTACCCATTCCATTCAGGAGGCACTAATCCAGTCCTAGTTTTAACTTTGCGTTCTGGGACTTGCAGTCCTGGATGTACCCATCATAAATCCAGGACTACAAGTCCCAGAATGTAACATTACAACAAGGACAGGACTGGTATCTCCTGAATAAAATGCATAAAAGCAGTATGTATGGTGCCATTTGCATTTCTGACATTTATAAATAAGCTTTGCATGCGTTCTGTAGACAGACATGAAAACACTCTCATCGGTTATTAACAATAAATGATCCTCTAGGTCTCTGTTGTGAGTCGCTTATTAAAATCAATGGTTCAGTAGGTCCCTGTTCTGTGTCGCTTATTTTTTTATGTGCTTTGCACTCTGATGTTAACTGCAATGAGAATGGTGCATGTGACTGGTTTACATACTCCAGAGCAGACGTGAAGGGTAGGTGCGAGTTGCCATGCTGCAGTTTAATGGGACCTTCTGTGCTTTCTCCTCACCTGTTGCTTCACCCTGGAATGGTGTAGTGTGTTGAGGTGCATTGTGGTGCAGATATTTAAAAAACGATGCATCCTAGGGAAATGAAACACGGTTTTCGAGGTATTTGAGATGTATTCCTAGCAAAGAGTTGCTTAAAACTGATCTTTGTCCAGTCCATGTATGACAACATTGATGTTTAGCTGATTTTGTGCATTGCGGTGCAAATATCTTGGAAACGGTGCGTCCTAGGGCATTGAAATATGGTATTTAAGGGGAATTTTGAATTGTGTTCCTGGCGTTAAGATGCTTAACATGAGCATTGTATGGTCCCTCTATGACCACATTACCGTTTCACTGATTTCATGCGTAGGTGGGTACATGTACCAGTACTCCACAAGTGTTCTGTACACAGACATGATGACACTCTCATCAAGTGTTGAAAATCAATGATCCTGTAGGTCTCTGTTGTCAGTCGCCTGTGTATATCAAAGATCATGTAGGTCGCTGTTCTGACTCGCTTATCATTTGGTGTGCTTTGCACTCTGCACTGAGAATGGGCACATGTGGCTGGAGGAGAGTTGGCGTGAGGCATCATGATCAGAGCTTCTGTGCCCTCTCCCCAACTGTCACAGTATGAAGATGGGTGTCCCCTTCAACGTCGACAAGTGGGAGTAATTGATAACATTTATAAAACAGTGATCCTGTCAGGCGGAAATAGCCTTAAATTAACACTCTCCAACTGTCGTCCCTCCCTGACACGTGCAGTGCGTTGTGGTGCAGATATCTTGGAAACGGTGTGTGCAAGGGCCTAGAAACATGGTTTTCAAGGCCTCAGAGTTTTGTTCCTGGTGACAAGATGCTTAAAATTTGCTTTGTCTGGTCCTTCTACAACCACATTGATGTGTTGTGAATTGCAGTGCAAATATCATGTAAACGGATTATGGTTAAGTTGCACTAATAAAAACCTTATGGTTACCAGTAAAACTGAAAAACTCCAGAAATGTGCAAGTTATGGTAAACTAATCAACCATAACTCGCACCACCACATTGCACTGCTAAAACTAACACCCAGGACATTAAAGATAACATCACAAATCTAATTCATGATACAATATTTTTTCACTAAATTTTATAGGTTTTTATTAGTGCAATTTACCCATAACGTCCCTTTAACAAAAAATGTTCACTCAATTTCATGGGATTTTTCGAGTGCACCCTGATTCGCTACAACTTCCTAATATTATACATACCCCCAATATAGCAGAATTTCGGCCGATCTAGAAAGTTTCGCATTAAAACTGTGCCATTCCCCACCTACTAGCAACATTTTTAACACTTCTATGAACTTTCTGCAATTTTTTTCACTGTTTTTTGTTTGCCGATATTCACGAATGTGTGAAGTCATCACAGACTTTCCAGACTGTGTCACGTGACCATGCAGACGCACGTGGTGTGATGATGTGTTTGCGAACGAGCCCGCGATTTACACCCAGTTTGATAATGCATTTTCAGCTGATCTAGGACGTTTTAAGCTGAAAATGTACCCCAGCCCACCTCCTAGACCTATTCTTATGGATTTTTCATCTGTAATGCAGGAGAGAACACATCCTTGCAAGAAAATTAGCACAACTGTTATTCCTCCTCCCCAGGAGCCACCACAACCACAAACTGGAGGGCCTAGACAATGGAAAAAGCACAATGATGCTTAAAAGAATCAAGAGCACCAGGAAATGGCTACCTCCAGCAACGAGAAGGAATCATGGGTATGGCGTTTCTTTAACACCATTGGGGGTGTACCAACGCCTAATTTTACCAAGGTTAAATGAACTGTACTCAGTCACAGACAACCTGGGCAGTACTCCTACAGGACCACCCCCATGCGCTGCAACACCAAATAAAACAACCCAATGGTCTGAGAAAGGCTGCTCCTTTCTCAGGAAGTAGTAGGCTATCTTCCTCTACCTCATCTTACTCAACCAATACTGCCACCACACAGGCTACTCCTGTGGGGCACACAATGCCACAAGCTACCTTGCAAGCCATAAAATTAGCTGTTGATCAATATCTCTCCAAGACAAACATTCTCTGTATATACTGTCACACACCACTCTGCAGGGGGAAGCAGTTTCAAAGTGCTTTAGAGGCTGTAATCAAGGAGCATGAGCAACACTGCCCCTTATCTTAGATTTAATGCACACCCAACATCCTCCCTTGTTCAACTGCCCATCCATATCTGTAGTTGGTGCCACTTCCCTTATTGCCCCCCACCTTACCTCCAAGCATCTCCTGCAAACTTTTTTTTTAAAACACCAGTTAAAAAATTGAAGTAAAACAATAAGCTCATAGCTCATAGACTCCATCTACTTTACATGTTTCAGTAAAGTAGTTAGACTCAATACGATTCTCCAACATTCCCATAAGCATGCTCAACTATGCTAATGGATATAATGGACAATTTTATATTAGAGAAAAAGAAAAAACACAGAAACAATTTTCTGGCCCCAATAACTTTTCTCTAACATATATTATGAACCCTAATCCATGGACTTTCATGACTATCCAAGGTCTCTGCAGTCCACTCACCAGGCCATGCGCAATAAAAGAAAAATGTTGGCAAGTGCACAGCATTGCACAAGACAGCCCTTCTAACCTTTTTACTGGTATGTTTGTAAAACTCCCTCATTACCTGCTTTCAAACAGTCACAGAACTACCCACCAATCAGTTTAGAAAACTAAACATATAACTCTATAAATACAATGAACTTCCACACACCAACTCCCACTTAAGAATGTTCTAGACATATTTAGCACCTGGATTTCCTTACTTATGCCAAAAAATGGCACACACTGCGGCTGTAAATTCACATATGCATTCTGCAGTAGTGAAGTGCATGAATGGAAAGGGGAGTAGGTATTGCCATGTGCCAATAGGAGCCCAGAAGGAACTTGCAAAGAAATGCCAAGGGCAGAGGAGTCCCAATGGTAGGGTACACGGCCGCCAGGCGGTAGACCCACAAGGGCAGTACTGAAGGGGGGAGGGTGTACAGGTGTCACCTAGACATAGGACCTGGAATCTGTGAGGTTCATTACTGAGCAGGCAACCAGTATCGGTTGCTGTGGTATGAGTAAGCAGAGTTGTTAAAAGTTTCCAAAACTTAAAAAAGTCCAGCTGAATCATACATGTAGCAGGAAAGCTGTTGCAAACAGAGGCACCGGCCAAACAGAGAGACATGCCTCCCACTCACTGTATCAAAACAGCATTTGACAAGCAGAGACTGGTGTTACAGGAGCAGAGGGCTCTAGCAGGGCATATTTAGGGAGATAAAGTCTGAGATATTGTAGTCCCAGGCCCCAAAAAGACTTGTCAATGATACAGAGGATCTTAAATTGTATCCTTGCAACCACCAGCAGCCAATGTTCACATTTTAGGGCTGTAGCTATACAATCCCTCGGCTTGAGGCCAAGGATAAGTCGTGCAGCCCTATTTTAGATTATCTGAAGGGGGCGTAGACAACAAAGGGGGAGGTTAAGGAAGAGGCTGTTGCTGTAGCCCAGCCTACAGAGGACCAGGGCTCTAGAGATATTGAGCTCTGGGGAAAGATGAAGAATGGTAGAATGCCTATAAGGAGGTACATCTGAAAGTGGACTTTCTTTACAAGTTCCAAAACATAAGGACTAAAGGAGAGAGAAATAAAAAATGATCCCAAGGTTTTTGGCCTCACAGGATGGTGAGAGTAGAGAGTAGGCAAGTGTACAATAAGAAAGATCTCCATCTTACTGGCATTGAGACAGAGATTGTTAGCCACACACAATGCCTCGATGGCGGTCAAACAATCAGGGATAAAAAACCTGGAGAATAAGTTAATTGAAGGAAGTTGTGTGTCATTAACATAACACTGGAAATGAGAAAAGAAGAAAGACATCAGATGAGCCAGAGGGATGAAATAGATATTGAAGAGCCAAAATCATAGGATAGATCCCTACGACACTCTGCAGGTAGACAGTGAGGTGGTGGAGTACAAACAGCCCAGTTGCACCTGGGAAGGGTGGTTAGTGAGGAAAGCAGGTCAGCCAGTCCAGTGTCCAGTACATGATGCTAAAGGTACCATGGTTGACTGTGTAAAGGTCAAAGGAGACATCAAGGTGCACTAGCCTCAATTGTACTACAATCATAAATACCAAACAGACTTTAATCATATCATTCCACCATATTATTAATACTGTATACTCCCCCTACAGTACCTATAATTTCTATACACATATTGCTATATTCTGTGTGGTATACAGCCATGCCCCCTAGATTCTAGCCACTGGCCACAACAACCATAATAAAATTAAACCATATAACAAGTACGTACAATACACCTTCAAATAACAAAACTCACCCAGAAACCCCTGCCACCCAAAGGCTGTCCGCTGACACCAAAATTGGCCGCGGACTCAGTGACATCCACAAACCCTTTTTTCACCTAGAAAAACATCTTTATTCCACTCCCCCACCCTTTCTAGACCCTCTTTCGGCCACCAAAAGACCCCAAATGTGTTTTCCTGACTTTTTCCCCACTGCGCTATCTGCATACACTGGCCGCTGTCCGCGGATCCAACATGATGACCATTTCAAAAAATGTGATGCACCTCGCACTTTCAGCTTCCAATCAGCGCATGTGTATGGTGTTACGCAGTTCCCTTATCAGCCCAGACTTGTTTGTGGGCCCTGAATAGGGAAAGGAGTCAATTGAACTGGTCCTAGATATCCCACATTGTTTTTTACCACCAAATTAATAAAAGCATGGTGAAAATGTGTCTAACGAATGGCCTGTACAGTATTTCTTCCACTTTGTCTATAAGGTTTTCCACACATTTTGGGACACCCTCTATAACGTCATCCTCCCTAAATGAAACCACAACAAACTTCTCAGAATCATTCCAAGCGGGCCGAGGGGGGGACAAAGCTATAAGACACCCAAAAAGTGCTCTTTCTATGAGTTGAGAAACGTAACCATAACTACAAGGCCGTTACTGCAGGCCCTGAAATAGAGGGTGGTGCTGGCTGGTGGTGTGTTGGTCTTGCAGTCAGTCCTGTCTCCCTGGTTGATCCCACTTCATGTAACAGGGGGGAGAGAGAAGCAGGTACCCAATGCTATCAGCATTCCTCTTCAAAAATGTGTTCTTAGATTTTACACCTTTCTTGGATAATTCTGTCTGACAATATCAGAGGTGATTTCTGAATATCTTCAAAAATGCTGTGTGCTTCATTTGCATTAAATAGAAATACATGAATAAAAGGAGCCATTTCCATTTTTTATTGTTCTGAGAACAACCCAAACAAATCATTTGGGACTTATTTCTTGAAAGGTGTCACAACATTTTGTCAGCAAAATTCAGAATCAGAAAGACCAAACTATGCATATCTGCCATGTCATCCAATGGAGTCATCCAGTGCTCATACCATGTTATATCACTACCCCACTCATAAGATTTAACATAGCCAACTAACTGTTTTAATTTTTGTATACTCATTTACCAATCTTTGATGTCCTGGGTGTTATTCTTAGCAGTGCACGGTGATGCTGTGAGTTATGGTTGCTTAGCTTACCATAACTGGCAAATTTCTGGGGATTTTCGATTTTACTTGTAACCATAATATCCATTTAAGTCTGTTTCTGCTCTGAATTTGATTGGTTTTAATTAGTGCAATTGAACCATAACGTCCCTTTAACAATGTCTTTTCACTGAATTTGATAGGTTTTTATTAGAGCAACTTAACCATAATGTCCCTTTAACAAAGTTTTTCTCTGAATTTCATGGGTTTTTACCAGGATACCCTTAATTTATCTACATGCCCCTTACATCATACTGAACCGCCCACCCCAAAACCATAGCCACAGAGTCCACTGACTGTGCGACTGCCCACATTCCTTGGGCAGCATTCACACTGCCCTAAAGCACAGGGTTACCTTACATTGTTATTTTGTACAGCGAGCAAACAGAAGATGTTTAAAGTGCAACACATATTTGTAGCATATTCAAAAATTGAATATGTCTACAAACTCTTTATTTATCAAACCAGAAGTACAATTACATAGGTTGTGCAACATAATGGAACGCACCAAGCACAAAAGTGACCTGTGCATCTAACACTATTACCTCAGTGCAGCCTTGCTTACACAGTCAGAATCAAATCTCAGAAGCAAGTCCAACCTAAGAAGAAGAAACCCATTCAAAAGGTAGTAAGTACACTATATTTCTTCCTGTAACATTAGAGTTTGTTCTATGTACATGAGTTGTAAGAAATAGAAGTATTGTTTTCTTTTAACAGAAATTGCAAGCACCCTGGAGTTGCTAGAGGAAAATATCCCCCACAATGAATTTAGTTACGGAAATAACTCTAATGGTACACAGTACAATTTTTAAAGTAGGAAAATTAATGTAAATTGTTTCACATGTCACTAAAACATGATTTTTTTTGACACAATACATAGTGCAAATGAAAAAAGCAGCTCGGAATTACCACCAAATGAGCAAGAAGATGGGCACAGAGAAACCCAAAATGCAAATGTTGCAATTGAACTAATAAGTCTCTCTGCAAAAATGGATCAGCTCAACACAAATTTTGCACAGTTATTGATGTTTATGAAAGGCATATTACAGACAATATTAGATAACTCTCCCCCATTTGTACCTGTGTCCCTTCCCCCTGTCCTAGCCAATCATCCCCACCAAATCCCTTTATTCAATGACTCTATGATTAGACCTCACTCCCTTCCTCCCCTGATGAACAGCCTGTGGAAAACCCCAATTACCATATAACCCCTATATATGTTTCCCATTCTGCTACCCCTTCCCTTTCCTAATTGAGTGTATTATTGTGTGTTAATACATTTCTATGTGTTTACTGTTGCTGTGTGTGTGTGTGTGTTTAAAAAGCCCTGTTTGGCGGCCGCAGACAGCATGGCTGTCTGGGCTGTCCGTAATGGTGGTGTCCTACAAACACAGCGCCAGACCGGATGTGTCCGCAACCAAACTTGAGGTGTCCTACAAACACCGCGCTGGACCGGACGTGTCTGCAACCAAACTTGAGGTGTCCTAAGAACACTGCGCCTGTCCAGATATGTCAGCAAAATCATGATACACCTTCATATGATTCAGGGGCTCAGGGCCTGTCCTGCAGACAATTGGGCACATGTGCATCAGATCCCCTGTGTCCTCTGAACACTGCACCTCTCTGCACATGTCCACAAAGTCATGATGTACTTTTAATTAGTTTGGGGGTCCCACCACTGTTCTATGGATCCCTGGGTGCATGCGCATTTCATCCCCTGTTCCCTCCGAACACCACGCCTGTCTGCAGATGTCCGTAAAGTTGTGGCATACTTTTAATTAGTTCGAGGATCCCACCCATGTTCTATGGACACCTGTGCGCATGCGCCTCTGATCCCCTGTGCCCTTCGAACACTGCACCTGTCTGGAACTGTCCGCTACACATGTGTCACACTTTTAATTAGTTTCGGAGCCCAACCATGTCTTGCGGACTACATCCCGTACAATAGGTGTCCTACGTACAGCCGCCCTATCCGCGAATGTTCGCGATGTCACCATGTGACCGCACCCATGCTGAGCATCTGGCCTATCTGCGGACACTGTTTGTACCACCATACAGTTTAAAAGTCCATTTCTGGCAAATCCAGGGTGTTTTCAACTGAACCTTCACCCTTGCAGAGGTCCTAGACCATGCCCTGGTCGATCTAGAGACTTTTTTAAACTTTTTGAGCCCAGCCTGGGGCTCAAAGTGTCTGCAGAGCATGTGATGGTCCCTGTTGCACACCCCTATAAAAGGCCACACCCCACTGCTGCTCCTCATTGTGTTTCTGGCTGGCCAGGGCAGAGCACTCCCTACATTGCTGTTTTTTGTGTGCTACCTTTGGTGTGCTGCTTTTCCTCTGCAATGGCATCCATAGATGTTGCTCTGCCTCAGCAGCAGCACCACCACAATCTCCCCAACAACCACTACAATCACCATCTGAAGGGCTTGGAGAGGGGAACAGGTGTGGTGATGCAGGGGGGATCAAGAAGATGAAGAGGATGAGGTAGTGGAAGTCCCTACTACCAGATGCCAGCATGAGTCTTGGTTGTGGAGGCTGATTACCGCCATTGGGGGGGGTACCCAAGGCACGTGCAGCCAAGGTTCGATGCACTGAGTGCAGTCTCAGAAAGTGTGGGCTACATAGCTAAGGGACCACCTCCATGCGGCGACACCTAAGGTCTAACCACAAGGCAGCAGTTTGGAGGGTCGTCCCTTTTGAAGGTGGTAGAAGGTTGACGTCCTCTGTTGCATCCTCAAAATCTGCTCCTGCCACCACAAATGACACTCATGTGGGACAGCAGATCCCTTAACATGCCTCACAGGCCATACATAATGCAGTGCACCCTCGAGGGTCACTGTACTGTGATGCAGTACTCTGCAGGGGGAGCTATTTCAAAGTACTTTCGAGGCTACAGTGGCTCATACCTCAGTGAGGCCCACCCACATCTTCCTCTCTCCACCTGTCCCTTCATAACTGTGGTTGGTGCTCCTTTCCTACCCTCCTTTTGCTTCCCTTCCTTGTGTGTTGTGTTTAAAAAAAGCCAAAGAAATTACAAAACACCAAAATCAACAAAACAAACGGTTCTTTTCAGAGCCACCTTTCACAGTAAAAACATAGAAATACCCAAATAAGGTGCAGCCCCCTGTGCAGCCTGCAGAGTCTTCGCACAACACGGTAGTCCATGGACACCTAAAAAATGTAGGTGGTGGCAGCATCTAAACCATTACACTGTTTTCCGGTATGGCACAGTATTGGCTCTGAAAAAAAGCCTTTTTTGTTTTGTTTTTAGTTTTTGGAAGGTTTTTTTCAAGTTTTAGAGTAAAGTAGGCAAGACCAGATTCAGATAAAACATTGAATACGTATTCCACCTCCTGTTTGAAAGTGTAATAGCAACTATATATTACAGAGTTGCACCCACAATGAAAACAGGTTCCAGTTTTTTAAACATGTCTGCATTCCATCTACTTCAAAAGATAAAAGACAAATGTGAAGTTTTGCAGTTAAGTATCACAAATCTCTTGGCAAACATGCTTGGTACAAATACTGGTTCTGACGTCACACTGATGAATGATGTATGCTACGGAACCTTGGCCCACCCATGTGGTTTGTCACTTTGAATTGTGCAGAATATGCATGGGTGGACCTGCATGACTTCCTAGGCATAGCATAGCAAACCAAAACAAAAAAGGGATAGACATAAAATCTCCAGGGAAACTCTGCTCTCTTGACCCTGTAAATGTATCAAGATACTTTCACCACAGCTTTATTGCCATGCTGCTCTTCATCTGTAATAAAACAATTCCTCCCCTTGGAGAAGTAGAACACTTCTTTTGGAGAAATGACTATCAATCCAGAGGAGCACCACACATCCACATCCACATGCTTTTTTGAAGAAGGATGCTACTAAATTTGGTCAGGACAGTCATGCTACTGTTTTGCAGTTCATTAACAAATATGTAACCTGTGACATCCCTTCGGAAAGCACACATAGTGAGCTACATACCCACATTTTACACTTCAAAGACATGCATCTGGCAAATATTGTCGATATTATTGATGCAGATAAATAAAGGCAAATACTACACCAATGTCAATTTGGTTTCCCTAGTCCAGTTTCAGCAAAAGGACAAGTACACAGCTTCATGTCTTCTGTTAGACACAGTGTAAAAGGCAAATCACCTAAAAACACATACTGCATTAAAAGAAACAAATCTTAAAAGTACATCAATGATTACAATGCAATCATTGTCCTCTTGTGAAATGCATACATAGATATACAGTACATTGCAGACAAGTCAACTGTTGTTGCTCTATATGTTACAGCCTACCTAACCAAAGCTGAGAAAACAGAGATAAAATACCTCTGGGATGACATGTCATGTGACAAAGCACTGTCACAAAAATTGTTGGTATTATAATGCTCTCCCATAGAGAATTTGGATGCAACATAGCTGCAGACCGTGTAACAGGCACAGCCTCATATGGCAAATATGAAAACATAGTCTGGCTAACCTTGGTCCTGCTGCATCCAGAAAATGAGTGATGAAATCATACCAAGACATAGAAACAATAGCCACAAACGATCCTGACAGCCAGGACATTTTGAAAACCGATGTATTAGACACATACTACCCAAACAGAAGTAGTGCTTTGGAAAACATGTGCCTATACCACATAGTTCAAACATTCTCGTACAAGAATAATATTAAACCAGATAAAAAAGGTAAATACATAGTCAAAACTTGTGAAGGCAGCCTCGTTAAACTTATCAAACCCAGCCTAATTAATCATATAAAACTATCATTTACTTTACTACATGTCCCTACTTCAACTTTTTAAACCATGTAGAAAAGAAGAAGATTCAATAGGCACCCATGACTCCTTTGAAGATGCTTTCAATGCAAATGAAAGCAGCATAACAAATATCAATTTTAAGCAGTACAAAAACAAATTGGACAATCAACGTCAACAAGAGGAAGTAGTTCAAGCACAACTAAATAAAGACACTCCTGAGGGCAGTCAACCTTCTGTTACACAAAGCCAAGAACCACTTGGAGAGCCTCTCATAGTAAAGGAAGCAGAATTAGCCATGACTGAAGTTGAAAATGCCATGGGCCTCATTACAAGTTTGGAGGTAGCCTGCCTGTAAAACAGGCAGGCTACTTCCATACTGATGAAAAAATCTGGCACCCGTGAATGGGCAATTACCGGGTCATGCTGAGTTTGGCAGACCCGGTAATTGCCCATTTGCGGGTGCCGGTAATAAGGGACTCCCCATCTCCATTCAGCCCATAGGGCTGAATGGGAATGGGGAGCTCAGATGCACTGGCACCATTCAAAATGGTGCTGGTGCATCCACAAATTGTGCTTGCAGGTACAGCACTGACCGCCAGGTCCAACCTGGTGGGCAGAGCGAGACCCGCAAGCACAACTCGTAGTAGGGTGGTCCGGATGCAACGGCACCAGCAGCCTTACCGGTACTGTTGTATCCGGACCGCCAGGGTAGTAATGAGCCCCATGTGTTAATATGATGAATCAGAAGAAAACTTTGCTTTGCTGAAATCACAACTCAGTGATGAGCAACGTAGCATTTTCCTAGAAGTAGGTAATGAAAGTGAACATGGGTTGCCACATGAAAGTGAAACTTGTAGCTGTCAAAATTATAAACCTGCACACCTCTCTGTAAGTGGTGAAGCTGGTTCAGGCAAAACATTCTTAATAAAAAATCATCAGCAAATTCCTCCAAAAAGTAACAAACATCAAGCTTTCAGCTGTTGTAACAGCCCCCACAGGTTTAGCAGCCTACAACATAGGATGTGTTACTTTACACTGACTACTGCTCCTTCCAGTCTAACAATAAAACAAATTAGAGTGCTACAAACTTTCAACAGAATCTGCTGTGGAGCTAATAGATGAGGTGAGCATGGTCTCCAACCTAATGTTGGCTTTGATTCACCTCAGATTGCAAGAGGACCTAAAAAAAGACCACAAAGAACTCTTTGGAGGATAACAAGTTATTGTTTTCAGAGATCTCCTGCAATTAACACCAGTGAAAGGTGGCCCTATTTTTAAAACCTTAGGACACAAACAGTGGCGTAACACACTTGGCAGCATAGGAACCGTAAATCTCTGGCAACATAACCAATACAGAGAACTAACTCAAAACATGTGTCAGTCTGCAGACCTCACCTCTGCTAACATTTTAAAAAGCATTTGGATTGGTCTTCTTTCTAAAGATGCACAATCTATCTTAAACAGTAGACTCATCTATGAGCTATATGGGCATGACACATCTGCTCCTGATGTCATGGAACAATTAGCACACACAAATGTGAAATGTATGTCCTTAATGCCAACTCTAGCAAGCTGTACACAATTCAATGAGACAATGTTTAAAAAGGAAATGCAACCAATAGTGCATATTAGCTCCACAGACAAACTGGAAGTGCATGGCATGACACTCCTTATGTGTCAAGAAGCAACAGCATGAATGAGTAGCTTAGAACACTGTATCTCCAACACAGCTGGATTGGAGAAAATGTTCACGTTGTGTTCAAACTGTAGAGTAATTCTGAAACGTAACCTTGACGTGAAGCAAGGTTTAGTTAATGGAGCACTTGGAACAGTTGTTGTCTTCCAGATGTATCGACGTGACAACAACATTCAGTTTGTCAACATCCACTTTGACACATTTTCAGAAGTTAAAATGATAGGATGCTCAACAGCACGATTCCTTCTTTTCAAAGACATGTATCTACGCAGAGTACAATTCTCTCTGTCTCTTGCATATGCAGTCACTATTCACAAATCGCAAGGTCTAACCCTAGATAAGGCATTGATTGACATTGGCAGTAAAGTTTTGAAAGAAGGTATGAGTTATGTAGCACTGTCACCTCTATGTACACTCGAAGGAGTATTTCTAGTCAATTTTGATACAAAGTCAAGGCTGATATTCCTTGCACATGGAGTACAACAGATGACGTGCACTTTACACACCAAATCTTGATATGTATCCTGTTCCTCAAAAACAAAACTTGTTAAAAGAAAAGTAATGCAAACAGAATTTATAAGAAATCTACCAACAGTACCACCAAAGAAAGTGAAATCAGCAGCTACTCCATCAATTAGCACAGCCACAAAACTATGTAATCCAAATGCAAGTGCACATCCAACAGCACAAACAAAGAGAAATATGTCTTCTAAAAAAACAAGTGGGAGTCCAGCAAATGGCAGACAAATAACTCTCTGTTCCATTCAAATTTTCCAACACAACTGGCGTAAATTGCTATAAAAATGTAGCAATCAATCTTCTGTCCCAATTGCCACCACTTTTTCTAAACATTTACTTGAATGGCTCAGATCAGTTGTGTTTGCAAATGCTCCTCCTTCACGGAAATGCAACAAACAATCCTGACAACACTTACATTGTCTCAGGAATAAGGCAAGAATTGGACTATTGTGCGGGAATGGTAAGATTCACCATAAACAGACAGGAAGAGCAACACAAATTTCTAATGTACTTAATGCAAGTACTGGAAAGAAAAAATATACCTGTAAATTAAATCTTCCAGATTTATATACAAATCTTCCAGATTTCATATACATGGAAAAATTCATGCACTCTCTGTACCCATGTTGCACAGGAGCACGTCCCTAATGAGCCATGTTTGTATGTATCTATACCTAATTGTGAATCCATTCCATTTCAGCAGCTGGTGCAAAATGTAAATTATGATATATTATGTACTTTTTGCAATTCAGACAATCGTTTCACCTTACACATAAACTCACACAGCCAATGTAATAAATAATGCTTTTAAGGTACAATGCATATGGTACCAAAAACAACTGCTAGCTTACTAGCTTCACACAATGGCAAGTGTCTATTGGCATGAAAACCTTCACAACAGTAGGCATACCATAACACACTAGTGCCACAACCAGTGCAGGCCACTATACTGCATACATTAAAAAAAAGATGTGGTTGGTTTGAATGCAACGACACTTCCATTATTCTAAAACATAGATTACCAGCAAATCTAACGAATGCCTACTTAATATTCCTTAAACCTAAATGTAGTCACTGACCTGTAAAACTATCATAAATTAGGGCACGATAGACACCAACAGGTATCTAAGTGCTAAGATAAAATGCCCTTCTGAACTGTAAAAGTATAACAACTTAGCATACACCAACTGGTACGTAACTACATCCATAGCACTACAATGCTGTTTGTGAAATGGAAAACAGTTTCAATATGCCAACAGATGTGCATGTTGTACATTTTTGATAATGCTATGCAGTTCTTTCCCCAATGACCCAGTGATTATGCACACAGATACAACAACTGTGCAAAACACACACAAATATTGTTTCACCCATACTACTTAAAAAATGTACTGATTATGAGGGGCTACAAACTTTAGTCACTAACCTGTAAAACTATCAACCATTCAAATATGCCAACTTCTGTCTAACTGTGCCCATACCACTGCAATGTTACTGTTCAACAGTGAAATAATTGTAATCCACCATCAGAAATGAAAGTGCTTCAAAACATACCCTTCTAAACTATTAAACTATCAACAGTTAGATAGACCAACTGGTATCTAATGGCACCCATAATACTGCAATATTAGTTTCCAATAGTGTAAGAATTGCAATCCCCCCACAGAAATGAAAGTACTTCAAAACATACCCTACAAAACTATAACAGTAGCATCAGTTAGAATACAGCAACTGGTATCTAACTGCACCCATAATACTGCAATATCACTTTCCAATAGTGAAAGAATTGAAATCCACCAACACGAATGAAAGTGCTTCAAAACATACCCCACAAAACTGTAAAACTGTCAACAGTTAGAATACACCACGGGGTATGTAACTGCACCCATAATACTGCAATAGTAGTTTCCACCAAAATCCACCAGCAAGAATGACAGTGCTTCAAAACATACCCGGCAAGACTCTTAAACTATCAACAGCGAGAATACATCAACTGATGTCTGCCTACACACATAATAGTGCAATATTACTTCCAATAGTGAAATAGTTAAAATCCACCATCAGGAATGAAAGTGCTTCAAAACATTCCCTTGAAAACTCAAAAACTATCAACAGTTAGAACACGCCAACTGTTATCTAACTGCACCCACAGTACTACAATATTAGTTTTCAATATTTAAGTACTTAGAATGCACCAACAGGAATCAAACCGCATCAAAAGATATTCTTAAAAATAGCAAAACGATAAACAGTTAGAATACGAACCACCACTTTAGAAAAGCAAACCACATACACCATTTCATTTAATACAACTGCAACAGTGCTTGTAACAGCAAATGCACTTATTTGTGCTCCTTAAACAATCATGTGAGTAGTGCACACTTCAAACAAACATAGTGTGACATGTAATGTCAAATAGATATACTTGTTTTTTTGTAATCCAACATGGATTTTCTTTCCCAAAGCCCCAATGATTATGCAACCAAACACAGCAACTTTTCAAAAACCCAAGATCAATGATGTTATCTGTGCTGAAATTCCTGACCCTAATAAAGGCACTCTCTTTTACGACATTGACCCTCATTACGATAGTGGCGCTAAACCATGGCGCTATTAGCACCATGGTTGGTGCCGGTATCGTAACGAGTCCGCCAATGTTCAATGGGGAATTACCACCCCATTCCAAGGTTGGCAGGGAGGTAATTCCCCATTGAACATTGGCCCTTCCCCATTCCCATTTTTGCCCCATAGGGCTCAATGGGACTGGGGAAGGTGCTAAGTACGGTACTGCGAATTGCGGTACCGTACTTAGCATCAAGGTCCCTTTGCGGGTCCCTACTTTAACGGCTTGTCTAGACCAGCCATTCAGGTCGGGTCCCGCAAAGGGACCTCGTAGTAAGGCGATAATGGGTTAACGGCGCTGCAGCCTTTTACGGCGCCGTTAACCCATTAGCGCCAGGGTCGTAATGAGGCCCATTGTAAAGTACAACATAATACATGGCCCCTGCGGAAGCGAAAACCACAATTTGCCCTGCATGAAAGAAGGCAGCTGTAGCAAGAGGTAACCACGACCTCTCCTTAAGGACACTCAGATGAAGGTCTCCATCTGACGGTGGCTTCATCATTGATATCAATGGCATGCATTTACACAACCGCTGGGTAGTACCTTATAATCCTGTGTATTAACATACTTTTAATGCACATATTAACGTTGCGTAATGCCACTTCTTTAAATATATCAAATACATTTGCAAGTACATGAACAATGGAAGTAACCTAGCATGTTCTGCCCTTGAGAATCACAAAGATGAAGTAAAGCTTCATGAAAGTGGTCGATACTTTAGCAGTTCTAAGGTGGTGTGGCGAATCTTGGGGTTCTCAATTCAAGAGAGATACCCAACAGTTTTACATCTCGCTGGCCACCTGGAAAGTGGTCAACAGGTGTAATTTAACTCGAATAACTTGGTTGATAGAATCAGCAACCCACCTAAAAGAGCACTCCCTGCTTTCTTAAAAATATGCAAAACTGATAGCTTTGCAAAGACTCTCCTTTACTCTGAAGTCCCTTCTTATTTTTTGTGGAAGAATAACAAGTTCCAGAGATGGAAGCAGGGAAAGGATGTGAAAGTTGGACTGGCATAAAGAAGGATCATGCATTGAGAACAGTATATACTATACACCCTAATAACACAGAAGGTTATCACCTCTGCCTGCTTCTGCATGGAGTGCACTTTCCAACGTCCTTCTCTGATCTGAAAACTGTCAACTGTGTCGTCCATCCCACTTACCAGTCAGCATGTCTCGTTCTATGCTTGCTGGAGAATGGCAAACATTGGCATACTACCTTAGAGGATACTGTTCTTTGTGATTCTCCTCATACATTGCAGGAACTCTTTTCAGTAATGTTGGTGTTTTGTCAACTCTCCAATCCCTTGAGTCTTTGGGAGAAGTATATAAACAGTTTTGCTGAGGACATCACACAGCAGATAGCAAGGAAGTTACAAGACAATGAGCCTCATTAGGAGGCTGGCGGCCGTGAAATGAACGGTGCCAGTAAGGTACCGGCACCATTCATTCCGGGCTGCCACATTATGGGTATCCTCGCGGGTAGCGGAATGCACATCTGGTCCAGACCAAACCAGGATGCTAACCACGGACCCGTCATTAACGGGTCCGTTGTTAGCATCCTCCCCATTCCCATTGAGCCTTATGGGGGCTCAAATGGGAATGGGGATGTTGCGGGTCCAGGTTCTGTGAATGGGAATTATCGGGCCTGCTAATGTCGGCATGGCCCGGTAATTCCCTATTTTTGGGACCCGGACCCGGTACCCGGTGTGGAGGTAGCCATGCTGGTAAGAATGGCATGGCTACCTCCAAACTCCTAATGCGCTGGATGTGATGGACGTGGTGTATAACAGGTGCCTGTTAATGATCGATCGAGGAGGTGGTTTTAGCTTTGAGAGGGCAAGTGTTATTACAGTATAGTCTGCCGCATCCGTCAAGGTCCGGAGGAGATTTGAGTAACACCAACTATTTAAGGGAGACCAGCTATGATATGAACTCTTTAGCACAATAAGTCTTGACTAACAAATGCTTTTTTACAGATGAGCATCTTACTGTCTATAAACTGTCCCTTAGAAGCATTGACACATGATATGGTCAAGTGTTTTTCTTAGATGCTCCCGGTGGCAGAGGGAAAACCTTTCTCATTAACCTGCTATTAGCAATAGTAATTAGTAACGGTGGGAGAGCCTTAGCTGTTGCATCAAATGCCATTGCTGCAATGTTGTTGAAGTGTGGTAAAATGGCTCACGCTGCCTTTAAGTTGCCTCTTAACCTAACACACTCAGAAACTCATCTGTGCAATATTTTTTAAAAAATTAACATGGCCCAAGTGCTCCAGGATTGCATACTCATTGTTTGTGACAAGAGCAATTTGGCACAAACGGGAGGTTTTGAGGCCTTAAGCAGATCCCTTAAAGACCTTTGGGGAATAAATGGGGTGATAGGAGGTGTCACTGTCTGACTAGCTGGGGAATTTTGACACACTTTGCGTGGAGAGCTTAGAGGAACGGGAGTGGATGAAGTAAAGGAATGCATCAAATGATCTAATTTATGGCCAGTTATAAAGAAAATATCCCCCAAGAAGAACATGAGTGCTCAATTGCAAAATGATGTGTCTGCAGGTGAGTTCTCAAAACTGCTTTGTAAAATTCCTAACAGAGAGTATCCTGTATTTGAAAGCAAAATTGTCATCCCTGCCGACCTAAGCACAGTCGTCAATTCCCTAGCAGATATCACATCCAAAATACACCCTGACATAAAACATCTAATGGATAAATCTACAGAATGGTTATGTGAGCATGCCATTTTAATGTCAAAGAACTGCATTGCTGCCGTAATCAATACCATACTTATTAATTCTTTTGGCGGAGTCCAAATAGAGTACAAATCTGTAAACTCAGTGGTTCAAAGTGATGACACAGTCCACTACCCTGTTGAGTTCTTGAAATCTTTAAATCCTCCTGGTCTTCTCAAACACAAACTTCTTCTCAAAGTGGGAGCACCTGTGATATTATTGCGGACCCTCAACTCACCTAAGCTCTGTAATGGCACCAGATTGAAAGTGAAAGCCCACCACAGACATGTGATTGAGGCTCTGGTGCTAATCGGCCCTGGCCAGGGCGAGTTTATGTTCATACCATGAATTCCTCTTATAATTATCATTTTATCACAGATTGGGATTTTAGCCTCTTTTGCACTGTGATGTTTTGCTTCCAAGACAAATGTGTTGCCCCTGAGCTACCTATCTCCCGAATAAATTCAGACTATCCATTTTAATTAAAAAAACTTCAATTCCCCTTAGAGGTTTGTTTCACCATGATCATTAACAAATCTCAGGTGCATACTTTGAAGGCAGTGGGGATTGACCTAAGGGAAGACTTCTTCTAGCATGGGCAGTTTTACATGGCCTGTTCCAGAGTGATATCACCTAACTCTCTCGCCATGCAAACACCTGAAGGGACAGTTACTAATGCAGTTTAGAAAGAAGTCCTCACATCATTTTTTTTGTAGGTTGCAGATGCCAAATAAGTAATTGCAGGGGTGGGGAAGAGCTCGGGAGCACCTACTGGCGACATCCACAAACCCTCTCTGGCTGTCTAGAACACCGAATTTGACAGAGGAGATCTGGAATTGGTCATCACAGACCTCAACAACTCACAGGCCAGTACCCAGACAGGGTGACAAATAAGGTCCTAAAGACCAATCCTCCCCTTTGGGAAGATATTCTAGGACACGTATTTGAGTACATAGCCGGGTATGGCAAGTGTCCGGATTAAGGGCATAGTTCAATTTTGATCCTGACCTTCAGGAAAGGAGAGAGGATGCTCCCGGTGAGCTATCACCTGATCTCATTGATAGATACTTCTTCCAAGGTATTTGCCATTGTGGTATTGCAGGAATTGAGGTCCTGGATATAGTCAAATGTTATACTCCCACAACTCATGTAAAGTAAGTCTAAACATCAGAGCCATTCCTGTTAAAAAGGGTGTAAGACAAGGGCGTGTTGTTGTTCCTATGCTCTTTAACATGTATCTAGCAGATCTCTGGGAGGATGCTAAGACCTGAGGAGGATTAGCCCTAAAGTGGGGGGAGCTATCAGTGGGTTGTATTGCCTCTGCTGATGATGCAGTCCTGATCGACTATATGCCGGCAGGCCTACAGCGCTGCCTGACATGACTTATGTCGTATCTTTCTAAGAACCACCTAACTGTCAAGCCTGCAAAATCCGTACTGATGTTGTATAGTTAGAGGAAGAGACACATTAGCTATAAGTGACAGATGGATCAACAAAATGGAGTGTTTTCAATATCAAGGCTTGTGGGTATCTCACAAACGTAAATGATTAGTAGTAGAAGCTAAAAAGGAAGAGAAGGTGGGGGCCAGCTTGTCCCTCACCAAAGTGGTGAAAACTAGACTATGACAATGTTCCCTCCTGCCCTTAATTGAGGTTTATAGAGCTAAGATCAGTTATCTGTCATGATGCCTACCTAAAGGGAGCCAGACCAGGCCCAGCTACCCCAGAGGCAGACATCATGTCCCCGAGGGAGGTCTCAGCAGCCCCAAGTAGGGGCCCTTTGGACTCAGTCCTGGCGCCTTTGGCGCCAGGCTCATATTGGACAACAGTCCTGGCGCCATAGGCGCCAGGCTCATAAAAGATGACTTTGTGTTTAAAGGTGCTTGGTGTAAACTTACCTGATGCAGACGATGCTGCAACATCCGGGCCATCTAGAGGCCTGAATGGGACTACTTTCTCTTTGGGGACTACTTTACCACACGGGTGTGGCCGGAGGAAGAATACATACCTGAGAGGAAGGATACATACCTGGAACTACTTTGAAGGCTATTTAAGCCACGCCCAAGCAGCAACTCGCGCTTCGCGTTGTTCTGCATCTAGCAGCTGGACGCTCACCGTGTCTGCTCCTGCATCCTGACTTCTGCCACGTCCGCCAGCATCCTGGAACACCTGCAAAGGAAGAAGAGAAGAGAATAGGAGAAAGAAGAGTCCTTACCTGCTAAATCCGCATTCCGGAGACATTTCGCCGACGATCCTGAAAAGGAAGACATTCATTTTAAAAGCACATTGCATCGATCGCTGCAGCGCCGCATTCCACTCACCTTTACTAGGCGCCTCCATGTTCATCAGCGACCACCTGGATCCGCAACCACATTTCAGCGCCTAGGGAGAAAAAGACAAGAACAAAGGTGAGCTAGGGAAGAGAATAAGAAAACCTTAATTTGCCATCATAAGACTTACCTGTTGGCTCATTCCCACTTCATTTCGGGTCGGTGCCGCATCCTGGCATTTCCGGACCCCGGCCTCTAAGGGGAAAAAAAGACATCAGCTTTAGTGAGCGAATGCTAAGACATTACCTGAACGCTCATTAAAGACTTACCTGATATCTACTGGAACTGCACCTTTCACTTCGGGTCGGTGCCATATCTTTGGCATTTCCGAACCCCGGCCCCTATGGGGAAAAAAGACACAAGTATTAGTGCATTAATGCAAGGACACTAAAGGAACCTCTCATCAAACAACTCACCTGAGTTTCCTTCGTCGGTTCCATTGCTCATCTCGGAATCTTTGTTCTGCACCTGAAATAGAGACAACAGACAATTATTATTTCGGGCTCATACTTATAAACAGAATTCTCACAGTACTTACCGGGAAGGTCAAGCAAACTTGAACTCTCTACAATCCATGATCCAGTGAAGTAACTGGATTACAACGCGCCCCTGCATCAGAAGCAGGATGGAGAGCTCGTCCTTTCAGACCTTAAGGTGAGACTTCACGGGGAATCGCAGAAGGGTTTTGTGGAGGGTGAGAAGGGAGTGGGAGGCTTACACATTATCCCGCAGATTGTTAATACTCCCTTTTCACACACAGAAGGATATTTCTGCGAGTCAGACAAGCCAGATTTGAAGGTCCGGTCCTGTCCATCTTCCGAGTCTTGCGCTTCACCATAGAAGAGGCAACAGCACTCCAAACCAGGCCTGCGCCTCCGTGGGAATCAGGTGAGCGTAACATGATCATCTTGTATGGAGCCAAGCTATTCCAGGGTCTGAGTAGGAATTTCCTAGATGCACAGGAAGGAAGGATCCTAAAAAGTACTGGGCTTCCATCCTCAGTCCCAGTGAGTCTGAACAGACTAGATCTGGTGTCCTGGTAGGTCCAAGTAATGAAGCAATGTCCCTCACTATATTTCAAACTGGTAAGAACGGAACAGCCACACATCAACCACTGTTAGATAAAATATCATGGGAAAGGGACTCAACCCATTCCTACATACATTCAGGAAGAGGTGTGAGGGTTTATGGTACAGCTAGATCTGAAGGGCCCGGTTTTTGATGACATACTAAAATCCTGGGTCAAGAAAAGTGACAGGATTACAGACCTGGAAGGCCTGGGTATGCAGTGCAGGAAGGCTGGTATCTGCCTCCAAGAGAGCTCAGATTACATTTTAAAGAATTCCCCTCCATGAAGCTCTGTGATTGGTATCTTAGATTCAAATTAAATGTGGGTAAGTACTATGGATGTGGCAGTGCCTAAACTGGGTCTTCCAGAAGACCTTAGACGATGTGACTGTGTGGTGGGGAACTGGAGTCGTTGCACCATCTAGTGATGTATTGCCCAAGAGTATCGAAGGAGAGAATTGACACGTTCACCCCCTAATTCCCCAACAGGGCTCATAGCACCTGACCTATGGCACAGACTAAAAAATGCTGCTCATCTTTACCTTATGTTGGCTCTGATCAAGTTCTTGATTACCATCTTTTAGAGCCTGGAGCAGGTGATGGAAAAGGTCTGTGTAGCAGCAAAGCCGTTGCTGGACTTGGGGTAGACCCATATTAATTGGGAGGGTTATGCCTTGGGTGTCGTAGTTGGGGGGGGGTGGAAGTGGAGTGACAAGAAGTACCATGCTGAGGTCTGTAAGACTGCTAATAGAGAACAATACCCTGGTAATCTAAGGTCCAAGAGTGGCCTTGTACATTTGTTTGTTAATGATTTGAATTGGGAATGTTTTTTTATTTTATTTGTGACAGCATATTGTTATGGTGATTTTGAGAATAATTTGTTAATGTACCCTGTGTACTAAAAACATTTTCATTTTTTAATAAAAAAATAAATACAATAAAAGAATAAGTAATTTTCTTTTCTTTGCATGTCTGATTGTCTGTTTGTAATTACAACACAAACACATTTCCGGAGGCACATCAATGGAACAACTATCTTTGTGTTGTAGCCAATATGCCACGGCTACCATCTACAATAAACATTGCTTATTACGTTAAAACATCAACCTGTAAATTATATTTCATACAATTTGAAGAAAAAACAATTAAACCAAACAGATATCCAGTAATGCCTGATTATTTTTAGTAATGTTCATTACTCCTACTCCCCCAAATACTAACACAATGAAGACCCCGACACAGCCTCTCCTTAAGCTTATCTCTTTTTCTGTTTCTAGTTTTTGTCATATAAGCCCCTCCCCGTTTACGTCCTGATTTGCTTAGGACAAAGCTGCAAGCACCAGCTCGAAGTGGGACCCTGAGGGACCATAAAAACTGTTGTGATTCGGAAGAGTGGGTGTAATGAACATTACCATACGTAATTGGTCGTTACCTCCCATCCCCCTCTCACCACACCCTTACACAATCAATTGTGTGCAACAGTGACCGTAGGAAAGAACCACCCACATCCAGACAGTGTAGCTGCTGAAATATTTAAGGTAAACACAATACACACTGAACTTAGTGCCCTGACGCCAAGACGGCTGTCCCAAAAGCCATGGAGAAGGCACTCCTCAACCCCAGTTTATAATGAGATTGATGGGGTTGCCTATGCCGCTGCTTTGCAAATGTTGTTTAATTGGTGACCTCGGCATCAGCACATGAAGTTACATCGCCTTTAGTAGATCTGTCCTGCACCAGAACCAGCAGAGGCAACCCGCCTGATTGTAGGCTTCCATGATAGCCGCTTTAATCCAATGACTATTGGTGATTATTGATGGGCTGTTAACCCATCTTGATCCCCTGAAGTCCAGCAATAGCCTCAGTGAACTCTAAAATGCTGAGGTGCACTGTAGATAGAGGAACATAACCCACTGGGCAGCAAGAGTATGCAACAAATCCTCTTTCAGAGTAGAGGGATCACTGTACAAACTCAGCAAAATGACATCCATATTCCTATGGAATGCGGGTGACACATGTGTTGTGAAGCGTGGATCCTGCCGTAACACACCACCTTGGTATGGTATTGTTTATTTATAAAGTGCCTATATACACGAAAGTGTTTCAAATCACTCAAGAAAGATCCATAAAGATCTGCAGATAGACAGGGTAATTCATAGAATTTCGCAGAAAAGTGTCGCAAGCGGCTGGCGCAGAGTGTCCGCGTGCGATTGTGTGCGCCAGGCACGTGCGCTAAAACCGATTTCCGCGCACAGCGTATTCATGGATTTCATGCTCCCAAACCAGCCGTGGCGCAGAGTATCGCAGCGAGCCTGCAGCAGTGCCAGTAACGCCCCCAAGAACGCCCTCGCGCAAGGAAAAGCCATCAACATCGCTAAATCATCGCAAAGGGCTGCGCTAACCCTGGACCAGTTTACAGGGCTGCCAAACAAGGAACGCAAAGCGGGCAACCTTCATATCAGGAGTACGCGGGAAGTTTTACACGCGATTAGCCAGGGACGTGTATTACAGGGGTACGCGGGAAGTTCAACACGCGATTGTCCAGGGAACGTGTATTACAGGGGTACGCGTGAAGTCTTACAAGCGATTAGCCAGGGCACGTGTAATACAGGGGTACGCGGGAATTATCACACGCGATTTGGCAGGGTACGTGAATTACAGGGGTGCGTGGGAATTATCACACGCCATTTTGCTGTGTACGTGTATTACAGGGGTGCGTGGGAATTATCACACGCGATTAGGCTGGGTGGGTCCTCACAGGTGTTCCCTGTACACCCTCCACGGCCCCTGCAGGCAGCCAACAAAACAGGGGACTACCCTGCACACCTGCTCATGTCCCCCTGCAACCCCACCCCCCAGCCACCAGGGGCACCCACCACCAGGCCCCCACCCATGTCTCCTACCACCCCCACCCCCCAGCAGTGCAGGGGCAGCCTCCACCAGGCCCCCACCCATGTCTCCCACCACCCCCACCCCCCAGACACCAGGGGCACCCTCCACCAGGCCCCCACCCATGTCACCCACCACCCCCACCCCCCAGCCACCAGGGGCAGCCTCCACCAGGCCCCCACTCATGCCCAACTCATGTCTCCCACCACCCCCCAGCCACCAGGGGCAGCCTCCACCAGGCCCCCACCCATGTCTCCCACCACCCCCACCCCCCAGCAGTGCAGGGGCAGCCTCCACCAGGCCCCCACCCATGTCTCCCACCACCCCCACCCCCCAGCCACCAGGGGCAGCCTCCACCAGGCCCCCACCCATGTCTCCCACCACCCCCACCCACCAGCAGTGCAGGGGCAGCCTCCACCAGGCCCCCACCCATGTCTCCCACCACCCCCACCCCCCAGCCACCAGGGGCACCCACCACCAGGCCCCCACCCATGTCTCCTACCACCCCCACCCCCCAGCACTGTGGGGCACCTGCCAGCAGGCCCCCACCCATGTCCAACCCATGTCTCCCACCACCCCCACCCCCAGCCACCAGGGGCACCCTCCACCAGGCCCCCACTCATGCCCAACTCATGTCTCCCACCACCCCCACCCCCCAGCCACCAGGGGCACCCTCCACCAGGCCCCCACTCATGCCCAACTCATGTCTCCCACCACCCCCACCCACCAGCCACCAGGGGCACCCACCACCAGGCCCCCACCCATGTCTCCCCCCACTTCCACCCCCCAGCGCTGTGGGGCACCTGCCAGCAGGCCCCCACCCATGTCCAACCCATGTCTCCCACCACCCCCACCCCCCAGCCACCAGGGGCACCCTCCACCAGGCCCCCACTCATGACCAACTCATGTCTCCCACCACCCCCACCCCCCAGCCACCAGGGGCACCCTCCACCGGGCCCCCACCCATGTCTCCCACCACCCCCACCCCCCAGCCACCAGGGGCAGCCTCCACCAGGCCCCCACTCATGCCCAACTTATGTCTCCCACCACCCCCACCCCCCAGCAGTGCAGGGGCAGCCTCCACCAGGCCCACACTCATGTCTCCCACCACCCCCACCCCCCAGCCACCAGGGGCACCCTCCACCAGGCCCCCACTCATGCCTGACTCATGTCTCCCACCACCCCCACCCCCCAGCCACCAGGGGCATCCTCCACCAGGCCCCCACCCATGTCTCCTACCACCCCCACCCCCCAGCACTGTGGGGCACCTGCCAGCAGGCCCCCACCCATGTCCAACCCATGTCTCCCACCACCCCCACCCCCCAGCAATGCAGGGGCAGCCTCCACCAGGCCCCCACTCATGTCTCCCACCACCCCCACCCCCCAGCCACCAGGGGCTCCCTCCACCAGGCCCCCACTCATGCCCAACTCATGTCTCCCACCACCCCCACCCCCCAGCCACCAGGGGCACCCTCCACCAGGCCCCCACTCATGCCCAACTCATGTCTCCCACCACCCCCACCCCCCAGCCACCAGGGGCACCCTCCACCAGGCCTCCACCCATGTCTCCCACCACCCCCACCCCCCAGCAGTGCAGGGGCAGCCTCCACCAGGCCCCCACCCATGTCTCCCACCACCCCCACCCCCCAGCCACCAGGGGCACCCTCCACCAGGCCCCCACTCATGCCCAACTCATGTCTCCCATCACCCCCACCCCCCAGCCACCAGGGGCACCCTCCACCAGGCCCCCACTCATGCCCAACTCATGTCTCCCACCACCCCCACCCCCAGCCACCAGGGGCACCCTCCACCAGGCCCCCACTCATGCCCAACTCATGTCTACCACCACCCCCACCCCCCAGCCACCAGGGGCACCCTCCACCAGGCCCCCACTCATGCCCGACTCATGTCTCCCACCACCCCCACCCCCCAGCCACCAGGGTCATCCTCCACCAGGCCCCCACCCATGTCTCCTACCACCCCCACCCCCCAGCACTGTGGGGCACCTGCCAGCAGGCCCCCACCCATGTCCAACCCATGTCTCCCACCACCCCCCAGCAGTGCAGGGGCATCCTCCACCAGGCCCCCACCCATGTCTCCCACCACCCCCACCCCCCAGCCACCAGGGGCACCCTCCACCAGGCCCCCACCCATGTCACCCACCACCCCCACCCCCCAGCACTGTGGGGCACCTGCCAGCAGGCCCCCACCCATGTCCAACCCATGTCTCCCACCACCCCCACCCCCCAGCAGTGCAGGGGCAGCCTCCACCAGGCCCCCACTCATGCCCAACTCATGTCTCCCACCACCCCCACCCCCCAGCCACCAGGGGCACCCTCCACCAGGCCCCCACTCATGCCCAACTCATGTCTCCCACCACCCCCACCCACCAGCCACCAGGGGCACCCACCACCAGGCCCCCACCCATGTCTCCTACCACCCCCACCCCCCAGCGCTGTGGGGCACCTGCCAGCAGGCCCCCACCCATGTCCAACCCTGTCTCCCACCACCCCCACCCCCAGCCACCAGGGGCAGCCTCCACCAGGCCCCCACCCATGTCTCCCACCACCCCCACCCACCAGCAGTGCAGGGGCAGCCTCCATCAGGCCCCCACCCATGTCTCCCACCACCCCCACCCCCCAGCCACCAGGGGCACCCTCCACCAGGCCCCCACCCATGTCACCCACCACCCAGCCACCAGGGGCAGCCTCCACCAGGCCCCCACTCATGCCCAACTCATGTCTCCCACCACCCCCACCCCCCAGCCACCAGGGGCAGCCTCCACCAGGCCCCCACCCATGTCTCCCACCACCTCCACCCCCCAGCAGTGCAGGGGCAGCCTCCACCAGGCCCCCACCCATGTCTCCCACCACCCCCACCCTCCAGCCACCAGGGGCAGCCTCCACCAGGCCCCCACCCATGTCTCCCACCAGCCACACCCACCAGCAGTGCAGGGGCAGCCTCCACCAGGCCCCCACCCATGTCTCCCACCACCCCCACCCACCAGCCACCAGGGGCACCCTCCACCAGGCCCCCACCCATGTCACCCACCACCCCCACCCCCCAGCACTGTGGGGCACCTGCCAGCAGGCCCCCACCCATGTCCAACCCATGTCTCCCACCACCCCCACCCCCCAGCAGTGCAGTGGCAGCCTCCACCAGGCCCCCACTCATGCCCAACTCATGTCTCCCACCACCCCCACCCCCCAGCCACCAGGGGCACCCTCCACCAGGCCCCCACTCATGCCCAACTCATGTCTCCCACCACCCCCACCCACCAGCCACCAGGGGCACCCACCACCAGGCCCCCAACCATGTCTCCTACCACCCCCACCCCCCAGCGCTGTGGGGCACCTGCCAGCAGGCCCCCACCCATGTCCAACCCATGTCTCCCACCACCCCCACCCCCAGCCACCAGGGGCAGCCTCCACCAGGCCCCCACCCATGTCTCCCACCACCCCCACCCACCAGCAGTGCAGGGGCAGCCTCCACCAGGCCCCCACCCATGTCTCCCACCACCCCCACCCCCCAGCCACCAGGGGCACCCACCACCAGGCCCCCACCCATGTCTCCTACCACCCCCACCCCCCAGCGCTGTGGGGCACCTGCCAGCAGGCCCCCACCCATGTCCAACCCATGTCTCCCACCACCCCCACCCCCAGCCACCAGGGGCACCCTCCGCCAGGCCCCCACTCATGCCCAACTCATGTCTCCCACCACCCCACCCCCCAGCCACCAGGGGCACCCTCCAACAGGCCCCCACTCATGCCCAACTCATGTCTCCCACCACCCCCACCCACCAGAAGTGCAGGGGCAGCCTCCACCTGGCCCCCACCCATGTCTCCCACCACCCCCACCCCCCAGCCACCAGGGGCACCCACCACCAGGCCCCCACCCATGTCTCCTACCACCCCCACCCCCCAGCACTGTGGGGCACCTGCCAGCAGGCCCCCACCCATGTCCAACCCATGTCTCCCACCACCCCCACCCCCCAGCAGTGCAGGGGCATCCTCCACCAGGCCCCCACCCATGTCTTACACCACCCCCACCCCCCAGCCACCAGGGGCACCCTCCACCAGGCCCCACCCATGTCACCCACCACCCCCACCCCCCAGCACTGTGGGGCACCTGCCAGCAGGCCCCCACCCACGTCCAACCCATGTCTCCCACCACCCCCACCCCCCAGCAGTGCAGGGGCAGCCTCCACCAGGCCCCCACTCATGCCCAACTCATGTCTCCCACCACCCCCACCCCCCAGCCACCAGGGGCACCCTCCACCAGGCCCCCACTCATGCCCAACTCATGTCTCCCACCACCCCCACCCACCAGCCACCAAGGGCACCCACCACCAGGCCCCCACCCATGTCTCCTACCACCCCCACCCCCCAGCGCTGTGGGGCACCTGCCAGCAGGCCCCCACCCATGTCCAACCCATGTCTCCCACCACCCCCACCCCCCAGCCACCAGGGGCACCCTCCACCAGGCCCCCACTCATGCCCAACTCATGTCTCCCACCACCCCCCCCCCAGCCACCAGGGGCACCCTCCACCAGGCCCCCACTCATGCCCAACTCATGTCTCGAACCACCCCCACCCCCCAGCCACCAGGGGCAGCCTCCACCAGGCCCCCACTCATGCCCAACCTATGTCTCCCACCACCCCCACCCCCCAGCAGTGCAGGGGCAACCTCCACCAGGCCCCCATCCATGTCTCCTACCAACCCCACCCCCCAGCACTGTGGGGCACCTGCCAGCAGGCCCCCACCCATGTCCAACCCATGTCTCCCACCACCCCCACCCCCCAGCAGTGCAGCGGCATCCTCCACCAGGCCCCCACCCATGTCTCCCACCACCCCCACCCCCCAGCCACCAGGGGCACCCTCCACCAGGCCCCCACCCATGTCTCCCACCACCCCCACCCCCCAGCAGTGCAGGGGCACCCTCCACCAAACACACCACCAACCTGGATGACTCCGTGCCATCTTCCCCCGTTGGGCCCTGTGGGGTCCCAGCTGCCCCTTCTGCTGCTGAGTAGTCCAACTCCGACCTCCGCCTCTTGGACCTCCCCTCGCCAGCTGCGGCCTGGGACGCCGCACCAGACTCCTCACTCCCCGACGAGATCACAACTTGGGATGGGATCCGGGCCTTGCGTCTTCGGCTGGTGGTGCGACCCCTGCCGCTGTGCTCCACAGCACCTTCTCCGCACTCTTCATCAGTTGACGCTGCAGACAGGGAGAAAGAAAACACAGGCATCAGGGCACTGTAAAATGGACTCATAAACACATGACAGTTATACATGAGTGGCATTGCTAAACCTCACACATGGCATCACAATCCCCAACACACATGTAATTTCAACTTGCACACATGAGCCATACCACAGCCATAATGCAACAGCCAGCACCATCCATTCACATACAACAGCATGGGCAGCCAAAGGTCATCCACACATCACATGCAACATAGGGAGTACACTACACATGCACACACAACACCAAACCTGCATGCAAGTGTACACCTCCGCCAACTGTCGCAGTGTCTCGATCGACATCCATGTCACACCTGACAATCATTCCTCCACATCCTGTGCCATGCAAGCCCACACACACAAGCACCATCCATGTGTCACACATGAGACCCCTCGCATGTGTCACCCTCACAGCCCTGTACAACCCCCCTACTTGGCCACATAAAAATACATGTTCAACCTGCACACTCCTGGCACACCACCACACGCACAGCTTACAATCAGTATGCATGTACACTTACCGCTCGACTCCAGACGAGTCTGCTTCTCAAGGACCTGGATGTGGAGCGCTGGGGATATGCGTTCCAGGACACTCATCTGATCTTCCGACAAGTGGCCCCGCCCGCCCCTTAGTATCTGCTGCCATCATGAGGCGCCGGGCCTTGTTGAGGGTCCTGGACCTAAAGTCCTCCCAGCGCTTCCTGATACGTTCGTAGTTGCGGACTGCCACCTCCTCCGCGTTGATGGCAGTCACGATGTCCATCCAGATCCGAGTCCGTCCTTCCTTGTCAGCGCGCAACCTTCTGAAGAGGGCATCATACTGCCCCAGGACATGCTCCACCAGGACACCAACTTCCCTGGCACTGAAGCTGGTGCCCTTCTGCCTCCTTGGCCGGGGGTTGCCACTGGTGCCAGATGTTGTAGTGCCCGACATGGCAACCCCAGAGGCAGGAGTGGGTGGGCAACTGGGTCCTGGGGCTGGGCTGTGGGGCGACGGAAAAGCAGTCGGGAGCCTTTGGTTCCAGCAGGGGTGGTCACAGCAACAGCACCCCTGGCTGATGTGCAGGCAGCAATGGCAGGGCACGTGGGCAGCAGGCAGTCAGGCAGCAGCAGATGGCAGGTGGGAGCGTGCTCAGGGCTCTGGGGGGCAGTAATTTGGCCTCCTGGGCAGGAGCGTGGTCTTTCGTGTGTGAACGCGTGGACAGCTTGATACGGAGTGATTTAGCACGTGAAAATCCCACACGTCTGCGTGTAAATCGATGAAAGGCCCTTAGCGCGTAAACGCGTCACTAGCGTATGCGCGTCTATGAAGTCACGTGCACGCGTAGGAAAAAGTTGCGTGACACGTCCGAGTGTCAAAGCGTGTTATTGGTGGAAATAGCCCTACACGCAGAAGTTACAAAGCGTGTAATTGGTGAAAATGGACCTACACGCAGAAGTGTCAAAGCGTGTAATTGGTGCAAATGGACCTACACGCAGAATTGTCAAAGCGTGTAATTGGTGCAAATGGACCTACACGCAGAAGTGTCAAAGCGTGTAATTGGTGCAAATGGACCTACACGCAGAAGTGACAAAGCGTGTAATTGGTGCAAATGGACCTACACGCAGAAGTGACAAAGCGTGTAATTGGTGGGAATGGGCCTAGCACGTACACGCCGCGTAAGTGACGCTGTACGTGTGGGCCTGCATATAAGGTACGTGTAGAACACCAATTCCTTGTACGTGCTTTTCGTGGAGAGCGAGTGGGTGAATTCTGTACTTCTTTTCGTTTCACACGCGATTTACTTCACGGCGTTTCAAGTTCGTACTCCCTGTTACCGCTGACAGCTTTTTCTATTTTTTCTCTTGTACTGGTTTACCTGGGCCTGTTCCCTCAAACAGTGTTCCCTTCTACTGTTGTCCTGTCTCCTCAGACAGCGTACATATCTTCTTTTGGCGGGGGTGTTGCCAACCAAACACGCTCATTTTTCACGCTCTTTTACCTGGCAGACGGTGAGTCACGCACGTATCTAACATCTGTGCTTGCCCCGTGTGTAGCCTACCCCTTCAGAGGTCATTCTAGGCTGCGTGTGACACGCATACGTTCATTCTTGTGTTACTGGGTGCCACAGCGTAGTGCAGGTTTTTCTTTCTGCACACGTGGTCTAGGAGGGGTTGCGTGCACGTCATCTCCCTTTTTTGGGCCTCCTGTGCGTTGCGTGACCCGTCATCTTTCCCCAGGGGTTACATTCAGCCTTGCTAGAGCACTAGGGTACAATTACCATCTGGTACCCAACCCCTTTGACCCCCAATTGCCCAGGACAATAGTCTACATCCACTCCCATACGCACATTAACATCAGTGCCATAGCTGGGAGGCGAGGATTCCGTAAGGGTGGCAAAGGTGGAAGAGCCACAAGTGGTGGCCGTGGTGGATCCGGTAGGGGACGTGGTCGTAACTTGCAGGGTGAGCCTGTCCCCCCATGTGTGGAGGACCAGTCAAGGGCACCCATAATCCCCCCCCCCCTCCCGTTGAGGCTGATGTGGCTGACACCATCCATGCTCAGCCCTTGTTGGACCAGCCCATTGTGGCACCAGACCTGGCTGACTCCATGGCTGACTTCCAGGTCAGCAGGGCTACGACACGTGCGCTGGTGCACGTTGATGCCATCATGCCACGTGGATCTGGGGCAGCAAGGTCATCTGCTGCCCCAAGTAGGCAGGGCGGAGAGGCTGCAGGGGCAGCTGCGGCTCCATCCACCCCAGCTCTCACACACCCAGCCAGGACAGTGTCGGTCCTAGTCCATCCTGCTGACATTCCCCCTGACACCATTACACTTGAGCCAATGCCTGCACCAACTCCCATGCTGAGTGTGCAATCCCACACACCTGATACAGAGCCCACCAGGGCTCCTGCCCCTAGTGTCCAGAGCGGTGCAGGACACTCAGGATCACCACCACCTTCCAAGCGGAAGAGGAAGAGTGCTCGTCCGGCACAGGCTGATGCCCCAGACACGGCTACACAGTCCGGCCCATCGAGGAAGCCCAGCTTCACGGATGATGAACTGAATGCACTTGTCGAGTATGTGTCCGGACATGATAACGAGATGGTCATTGTTGCAGGATCCAAGACCACACCTGCACAACGCCAGGCACACTGGCAGACCGTTGCGGACATCGTAAGTGCCCTTGGATTCGTTAGGCGCACAGCCAATGATTGCTATAAGCGCTGGAATGACCTAAAGCGCAGGGCAAAGAAGAAGCTGGCCTCAAGTCATGCCGCAACTCTAGTGACTGGAGGTGGGTCTCCAGTAGTAGACATGGAACTCACTCCACATGAGTCAGTCGCTGGGACCTACGTCACGGAGGAACAGATCCAAGGCGTGGGAGATCTGCCTGATTACGAGGCATTGTCCGGTGAGTGCACATGCATGTGTGTGTCATCCATGTGCATGGTGTGTGTGTGAGGGCTTCTGTTTGTGTGCCAGGTGAGAGTGTGTGCGCCTGAGTCGTATGGGTCAGCCATGTGCTTCATGCAATACATCCTGCGCAGCTGCATTTGGCCATTGCAGTATCCCTTCTGCCAACAGTAGACATCTAGCCCAACAGCACGCCAGTTGCCCTTGAAGTGTCACCTTGCCACAACATTGTTGCTTATTTTTCTCTGTTCATTCAGACAGATTGTTTGCATTCCACCACTTATACTAGGCATTTCTCAGTCCTCTAGTCACATGTCTGGCATGGCTATGGTAAAGTGGAGTGACTTTGTTACCTGGATATCATATGTTCACACATGTCCCTGTGCAATTGGACCATTTGGGACTGCCAGCTCCAGGTGAAAATCAGACCTGTTTGATTTAGAAAAGCTATTACATGCGGGAACTGGACTGAATGAATAAGTGGTGCCCTCCTCTCCATCTTGCCTCAGTAGCAATGGTACATGCCATCTGTGTGATGGCATGTGTGTGTCACCTGGCAATCACAGGCCAATGTGTGATGCCACTGCCAGGCAGCATGCAGGAAATGTGTTCATCTTCCATCTTTGTGTCATCAGTGTGTGCCATTTGCCTGCCCTTCATACGCAGTGAGGGTGCATGCATGGGAGGGTCTTAGTCATGTGGGACATGTGTCAATCAAGTACTGGTTCTCTTGCTTCTCAGCCCTCATTGTGTGCCATGGTGCTAATGCCTGTTTCCATTTCTTTGTTATTATGTCTTTGCAGGGGAAGACGCACCTGATACTGCTGGGGTTGTGGAGATGGTGCAGAGCCAGGAGGGGTCCGAGGGCCGACCAACCACCAGTGAGGGACGTGGTGTGCTGGTGGGTGAGAACCCACAAGTGCTGCAGGTCGTGCTCTCAAGGGGTGTCTCTTGCTGCACCTCCCCCGAGCTGTACTCAGCTGTTTATTCGGATGATGAGACCTACGTGCCGTCGCAGGTGAGTGTTCCAGGGAGGGATTCTGTTCTGTCCCACCCACCTGCACCAGGGTCAGAACCCTCAATGGGAATGTCAGTGTTGGCAGCTAGGCCTTTGGTGGTTACGGATGCAGGGTCACACTCCGCGACATCTGATCCTGTTCCTGGGCCAGCAGATCAGAGGGGGAATGCAGTCCTGCAGCCTCAGGCAGTGCCGGCACAGCAAGGCGCAGTCCGCCTTGCCCCAGACAGGTGTGGTGCCCGCCGACGTGGTGGCCGTACGCCACCTGGCAATACCGCATGGGAGCAATCCATTTACGGTATGGCTACCCAACAGGCAGCATCATCCGAGATGATGGCTCAGGCCATGGATAGGGTGGCCACTTCCATTGTCCCCCCTGAAAGGCTGATGGAGCGACTAGAGCAGGCAACCGACTCCATCTGCCAGTCACACAGGGAGGACATGTTGGCTTCCAACAGGGACAGGCGGGCGGCACTGGCGACTCTGCAGGAGGCCATCTCCATAGAGTCCCAGGGCCACAGGGAAGCCATGAGGCAGGAGCTCCATCAACTCAGGACGACTCTTGTTGAGCTTGAGGCTTCAACACACCAAAGGACAGAACAGCAGCTGGAGCGTCTCACCCGTACGCTCTCAGCTGAGATGCAAGCAACAAGGGCGGAGGTCCGGGCATCCCGTGAGTTGTTGCATGGGGACCTCCGCACCCTCATCCTCCAGAACGAGACCTACCACACCCGCATGCTTGCAGCCAGGGAGGAACAGAGTAGGGCCTTGCGTGGGCTGCCTCCCATAGTGCAACCACCTCCGGATGCAGATGCACAGGGTGATAATAGCGACAGCAGTGATACTCCCACAACAGGGTAGCCGTGTGGGCCATGAGCCCATGGAGGTGTTTTTTTTCCCAGGATCCACACAGGTGGGTTTTGGTGTGCACCCTGTCCTCGGACCTCCTGGGTGGCCTCCCCAACCACCCCGGGCCCATTAATGGCCATTTTTGATTTTTTTTTATTTTTATTTTTATTTTTATTTTTATTTTTATATTTTTCCCAATTTTTTTGGGACAATTTGTTGGCTTCCGTGGTTCCTGTGGGCATACGCTGCATTGTGGCTGGGCACATGCAGGCTTGTCATGTAATTGGTTCAGATGCCTGGGTTTGAGTCACACACACCCCTCCTGCTTCCCGTTTCCATGGGCTTGCAAAGGGTGTGCCCAAGTGACATTGAAGTACATGGTGACATTGGACTCCCACTACATGTGTGGGTAGTCTAGTCAATACTGTGTATACATTCCTAGTGCATATTGCTGTTCTGTTGTACACTGCATGTTGCATTGATGTGTAATTCATCATCTGTGTCTGCCTCCCAATTTGCAGGTCCCTTCCTCATGTCTACACAAGGCCCTCTAGTCTGGAGATGGGGTCCTTGTTGGCAGCAGTGCACCTACAACTCTACATGGCACCAACACTGTACAGTTGGAAGTGGTGGGAGTGCAGGTATTTCCAGGTGGTGAGACTACTGATTTGTTACATTAGTGAAGTCATGTTAATGGTAGTACCTGCTCAAGTTTGTTGTTGGTTCTGCATTACAGTGAGCATTTCAGGTGTAGTAAGTTTCAATTGGGGACACTGTACATCGTGCCACTTGTCATGTTGTGGGGATTACTTTGTTTACCTGCACATAGCATGACATGGCACGGTGTGTTGTGTGGCGGTGCTGGGGATGGGTTGGGTGACATGGCACTGTCCTCTTGTTGCATTTAGCAAGTGGGTATTCATTTTAGCTGCTTGAATGTGTTTCTTCACAAAACTGCATTGGTGGTGTGTGTGGGTAGGGATGCACACATTGTAACACTTCCAGGTGAACAATCTCAGGCTGATATGCTTTTCACGGTTGAATCTCCAGACATTCAGGATCAGTGTCAGGTTGAGTCATCATTGATTGTCAGATGGAATGTGCCAGGCCAGTGTGCACTCCACAGGGGTGTGATCACTATGTGAAGTAATTAGCCACTAGCTGTGTACAGGCTGCCTCCCCCGTGCCCTTTCCCCTCCCATGCGCAGGGGCTGTGCATGTGGTTGGGGATGTGGGGCCACCACCATGTCCATGGCCAGGCCCCGGCGTGTTGCAACGTTGTGCAGGACACATGCTGCCACTATGATCCTGCACACTACTGGGGGAGCGTATAACAGCTGGCCGCCAGAACGGTCAAGGGAGCGAAAGCGTGACTTTAGCACTCCGAATGTGCGCTCCACTATGCCCCGGGTCGTAATGTGGGCTGTGTTATATCTTTCCTCGGGTGGCGTGGTGGGGTTCCGAATTGGCGTCATCATGTGGGGGCTGAGAGGGTAGGCACTGTCCCCTGTGGAGGTGGTGATTGGTATCATTGGTGGGGTTGTGACCTTGCTCAGTATCCAACATGCATGCATGTGCAGTGGCATACATACTCACCAAGCAGCCATGTATCGCCATGCCGCCCAGCTTCTAGGTCCCGGCTTAGGGTGGACATTCGGTAAATGAAGCTGTCGTGGGTGGACCCGGGATAGTTGGCATATACTGAGGTGATGATTCCCTTGGCATTACATGCTACCTGCACGTTGATGGAATGCCAGTGCTTGCGGTTCCTAAAGATGTGCTCAGATGCCCTGGGGGGACGTAGAGCCACATGGGTGCAGTCGATGGCACCTAGCACTTTGGGGAATCGTGCCACACCGTAAAAATCCAGGGCGGCAGCATTCCTTTCTGCAGGTGTTCTGGGCAGGTATATGTGCCTGCGGACTGATGGGCGTGCAGTGATGATGTTCAAGACCTGGTGTAGGCAGCGTGACTGGGTGGCCTGTGACACCCCACCCACTATGGCACTTGTCCGCTGAAATGATCCAGTGGCTAAGAAGTGCAGTACATTGAGGACCTTCTCCAGGGGGCTGAGTGCTTGGGAGCACAGGGTGGGTGATGTGAGGTCATCCTCCCACTCACTCACCAGGTCCAGTATTATGTGTGGTGGAAACCTGTACCTCCCATACACCTGGTCATCAGGCATCCCGAAAAGGCTGGTTCTGGGTGTGAATATTCTGGCCCTGACTATCCTCCTCCTCCTCCTTTGGTAGCCCACTGCCACTGCTGCTAGGAATGGTATGTTCATCCTGGCGTCTGAGCTTGTTATTGTTAAAGTGCGCAAATTTATGCTTTGCGCGTGTTCTAGGCGAGCGTGTGACCCGCGCACCCCTGGAATCCAGTTCCCAGTCCAATAGCGTGTGGAAATTCCCACGCACCACGGGATACAGGTGCGCTGACGTACTTGCGTGTGTAAGTGCCCGTGCACCCCTGAAATAAACGTACATAGGCCAATCGCGTGTACGCGCACTTTTGTCCAATTACACGCGATGACACTCTGACGTGCAGTATTTCCACGTGTGCTCCGTCATCACATGCTGAGTGGGGAAAACCGTGCGGGTCACGTCACAGACGCGCTTACGTGCTGAGGGACTCTGGTCCAATAGAATCGCGTATGCGTGCTGACGCGCTTACGCGCTAAGGGCCTTTCCTCGGATTTCACGCTGACGTGCAGGATTTTCACGTGCCAAATCACTCCGTATCAAGCTGGCCACGCGAAAACACACGGAAGACCACGCTCCTGCCCAGAAGGCCGAGTTACTGCCCCCCAGTGCCCCGAGCAGCCTCCCACGTGCCATCTGCTGCTGCCTGCCTGCCTGCCTGCTGCCACCGTGCCCTGCCATTTGGTGCCTGCACATCAGCCATCTGCAGGGGTCCAGTTGCTGTGTCCACCCCTGCTGGAACTGAAGACTCCCGACTGGGATTACATCGCTCCACAGCCCAGCCCCAGGACCCAGTTGCCCACCCACACCTGCCTCTGGGGTTGCCATGTCGGGCACTTCCACATCTGGCACCAGTGGCAACCCCAGGCCAGAGGGGCAGAGGGGCACCAGCTTCACTGCCACCGAAGTTGGTGTCCTGGTGGAGCATGTCCTGGGGCAGTATGATGCCCTCTTTGGATCGTACCGCGCCAGCAAGGAAGGACGGGAGAGGATCTGGGCCGACTGTGTGGTTGCCATCAACGCGGAGGGGGTGGCAACCCGCAACGTCCAGAAGATCAAGAAGCGCTGGGAGGACTTGAGGTCCAGGACCCTTGTGAAGGCCCGGCGCCTCGTGGAGGGGGGCCGGGGCCGCATGAGTTCCATCCAGATGAGGGTCCTGGAACTCGTACGCCCAGCGCTCCACGCCCAGATCCTTGAGAGGGAGGCCCGTCTGGAGTTGAGCGGTAAGTGTCCAAGCATTACTGTGTGAGACGGCATGTTGCGGTGTGCTGGTTCTATGATACTTGCCTGTATGTGTGCCATAGGCCATGTATGCATGTATGTGTGCAGGGACATCATAGTAATGCATGTGCGACCAGTGATGTGTGACCCACATGGTTGTTGCATGTGTTCAAATGCCGCATGGGGAGCCCTATGCAGATTTTGAACATGAGAGCATGCCAGTCTCTGTACCTGGACATGGGTGGGGGTGAGGGATGGGTGCTGATGCCAGGTACATATATGGTAGCCATGTCTGTGTGCCTGACCTGCGTGTCTGTGACTTGTGCATGCCATGGATGCATGACACATGTGTGTGACAATGCACAGATTCAGTGAAGCAGCCAAATTACCCTTGTATCCGCTGTGTTTGGTGTGTTTGGGGCCAGATGGATGTGACTGAGGTGAAGTGTGTGCATGTGATAGGCATGAGCCATGATGCATGTGAGTTACATATCATTGAATGTTTCAAGAGTCCATTGGACATGCATGGAAATGTCCATGGCATGCACCATGCCTGTTACTGTGTGTGTTTTGCCTGGACTGACCCATGTGTTGTGGGGGGACATGATGGAAGTGTACTTTGACAGTGGTGCTCATCTGCTATTGCTTCCTGTCTAGGGGACCATTGTACACTACCCTGATGCTTGTGTTCTTTGTCTCCCTCTACGCAGCGGCTAGTGAAGAAGAGGGCGGAGACGGCGCTGTGGAGCAAGGCGGCGGGGATGCCCACACGGCTGCAGCGGAAGGGGTGGGTGAGCCCCCACAGGGGCCTGCTACGGTGGGAGACGGTGAGGAGCCATCCAGGTTGGTGGTTTGCATAGAGGAGGAGGAGGCCGCCACTGGGGCACACATGGGGCATGGTGGGGGCATCCCTGCTGGTGCAAGTGGTGCAGTCCAGGGCCAGGGGCAGGAGGCAGCACAGGTCACCGTGGAGGGGCCTGTGCATGTCGCTGTCCCTGACCCTGTGAGTGCACCACCATGCACCAGAAGGGATGCCCCGTCCCAGGCCCGTCCGCAGGTAGAGGGGATGTCCATGTCACCTGACTCCCCTCCACCTGCGGATGTTGGAACCCCTGGCCGTGTGGAGAAGGTCCTGATTGGGGTCGCGATGCGCAGGGCTGTGATTCGTGATGCCGTGCATGCTTCCCGGGAGGACCACGCACGTCATCACGAAGTGCACCGTGCCGACGTGGCCCAATTGGGATCGGCCATGTTCGGGGGTTTGCTGCATGTGTTGGCCAATCTGGCGGCCCTCTCCTCCCTGTGCAGGCTATACACCAGTCGTTCTCCTTGCCGTCTTCCGGCCCAGATGCCACCAGGGCCCCCTGTGGACCTGCCCCGACCAATGCAGCCAGCTCGGTGGGGATCCCATCCCTGCCACAGTTGGGAGTCGGAGGTCCAGCAGGGGAGGACAACACAGCAACTGGACCCCAGCAGATGGAAGATGTGACAGCATCAGTGGGCAGGGCACGTGCACGACGGCGTCGGTGGTTTCCATCAGCCTGGATGCCGTCGTGATGGCAGAGGCAGTGGCGTCGGAGGCAGCAGGAGGCTCGACGTGGGAGGCATCATGGCTCGGGGCCATCAAGATCAGAGGGGCAGGCATCGGCCGGAGGGCAGGGCAACCCTGGGATGGTGGTGTCTTCCGTGTGGGAGCAGTTGGTCCAGCGGATAGGTGCGGAGCGGCAGCGGGCGGAAGAGGAGCGGCTCACCATGGTCACGGCGGAGTTCTCCATGCGTCGGGCGTTGAGGCGGGCTGAGTGCCTCGAGGAAGCTCGCAGGGAGTTTGAGCTGAACATGGGGTTATCCCTGCGAGACCTCGGGGCCAGGACAGAGTCCCGCCTCCAGGACATCGACATGGAGTTCGATGATGCCCTGGCCAGCAACATCACCGAGTGAGCCGCAGGACTTGCCCGCTGCCTTTGTATATAGTTATTTATTTAGTTAGTGTTAGGTTTCCTTTATTCATTTTTTTTTTTTGGACCGCTCGGACAATGGCCACTTTTTTGTATATATTTTTTTCATTAGGTAGTAGTAGGTTTCATTTATGGTGTTGGGCTCATGGACCCTGGAATATTCTTGTATATAGTTTGCTTTTTGAAGAAACATTTTTTTTATTAATTATTGTGTTCACCATGAGGAAATGGTTTTTCATTATTTTCCTTCCACATGATATTGCTTTGGACAACATTTGTTTTTGGATTACTTTGTTTTTTTTATTTTTACATTTGTTCTCGGACATGGACCATTTATTTTGTTATCCCCATTGTTGTATGTTTGATTTGTTTTCTTATTTTTCATCTTTAATACATGTTTTTTTAACTTTCACTTGTGGTATTTTCTCATTGGTTTCATACATGTCATGATATGGGTTTTGACATTCACTTGCACCCATTGTGTATGTGTGTGTGACGGACATGTGTTCATTTACATACTTGCCATTGGGGTTGTATCATGTAATTGCATTCACTATGTGGGTGGATGCAATCCTTGCCTGGGTGTCTGTGCTGGGTATGCTGACCATTACTGCCATGATTGAGTATCGTCAGGACCTGGGGGCAGGGGGACATGTGTGGGTGCCTGGTGGAGGCTGCCCATGCACTGCTGGGGGGTGGGGGTGGTGGGAGACATGGGTGTGGGCCTGGAGGAGGATGCCCCTGCACTGCTGGGGGGTGGGGGTGGTGGGAGACATGGGTGGGGGCCTGGTGGAGGATGCCCCTGCACTGCTGGGGGGTGGGGGTGGTGGGAGACATGGGTGGGGGCCTGGTGGAGGATGCCCCTGCACTGCTGGGGGGTGGGGGTGGTGGGTGACATGGGTGGGGGCGTGGTGGAGGATGCCCCTGCACTGCTGGGGGTGGGGGTGGTGGGAGACATGGGTGGGGGCCTGGAGGAGGATGCCCCTGCACTGCTGGGGGGTGGGGGTGGTGGGAGACATGGGTGGGGGCCTGGTGGAGGATGCCCCTGCACTGCTGGGGGGTGGGGGTGGTGGGTGACATGGGTGGGGGCCTGGTGGAGGGTGCCCCTGGTGGCTGGGGGGTGGGGGTGGTGGGAGACATGGGTGGGGGCCTGCTGGCAGGTGCCCCACAGTGCTGGGGGGTGGGGGTGGTGGGAGACATGGGTTGGACATGGGTGGGGGCCTGCTGGCAGGTGCCCCACAGTGCTGGGGGGTGGGGGTGGTGGGAGACATGGGTGGGGGCCTGGTGGAGGGTGCCCCTGGTGGCTGGGGGGTGGGGGTGGTGGGAGACATGGGTGGGGGCCTGGTGGAGGCTGCCCCTGCACTGCTGGGGGGTGGGGGTGGTGGAAGACATGGGTGGGGGCCTGATGGAGGGTGCCCCTGGTGGCTGGGGGGTGGGGGTGGTGGGAGACATGGGTGGGGGCCTGGTGGAGGATGCCCCTGCACTGCTGGGGGGTGGGGGTGGTGGGAGACATGGGTGGGGGCCTGGTGGAGGATGCCCCTGCACTGCTGGGGGGTGGGGGTGGTGGGAGACATGGGTGGGGGCCTGGTGGAGGCTGCCCCTGCACTGCTGGGGGGTGAGGGTGGTGGGAGACATGGGTGGGGGCCTGGTGGAGGGTGCCCCTGGCGGCTGGGGGGTGGGGGTGGTGGGAGACATGGGTGGGGGCCTGGTGGAGGATGCCCCTGCACTGCTGGGGGGTGGGGGTGGTGAGAGACATGGGTGGGGGCCTGGTGGAGGCTGCCCCTGCACTGCTGAGGGGTGGGGGTGGTGGGAGACATGGGTGGGGGCCTGGTGGAGGCTGCCCCTGCACTGCTGGGGGGTGGGGGTGGTGGGAGACATGGGTGGGGGCCTGGTGGAGGGTGCCCCTGGTGGCTGGGGGGTGGGGGTGGTGGGAGACATGGGTGGGGGCCTGGTGGAGGATGCCCCTGCACTGCTGGGGGGTCGGGGTGGTGGGAGACATGGGTGGGGGCCTGGTGGAGGCTGCCCCTGCACTGCTGGGGGGTGGGGGTGGTGGGAGACATGGGTGGGGGCCTGGTGGAGGGTGCCTCTGGGGGGTGGGGGTGGTGGGAGACATGGGTGGGGGCCTGGTGGAGGAAGCCCCTGCACTGCTGGGGGGTGGGGGTGGTGGGAGACATGGGTCGGGGCCTGGTGGAGGATGCCCCTGCACTGCTGGGGGGTGGGGGTGGTGAGAGACATGGGTGGGGGCCTGGTGGAGGCTGCCCCTGCACTGCTGGGGGGTGGGGGTGGTGGGAGACATGGGTGGGGGCCTGGTGGAGGGTGCCCCTGGTGGCTGGGGGGTGCGGGTGGTGGGAGACATGGGTGGGGGCCTGGTGGAGGATGCCCCTGCACTGCTGGGGGGTGGGGGTGGTGGTTGACATGGGTGGGGGCCTGGTGGAGGGTGCCCCTGGTGGCTGGGGGGTGGGGGTGGTGGGAGACATGGGTGGGGGCCTGGTGGAGGATGCCCCTGCACTGCTGGGGGGTGGGGGAGGTGGGAGACATGGGTGGGGGCCTGGTGGAGGGTGCCCCTGGTGGCTGGGGGGTGGGGGTGGTGGGTGACATGGGTGGGGGCCTGGTGGAGGGTGCCCCTGGTGGCTGGGGGGTGGGGGTGGTGGGAGACATGGGTGGGGGCCTGGTGGAGGATGCCCCTGCACTGCTGGGGGGTGGGGGTGGTGAGAGACATGGGTGGGGGCCTGGTGGAGGGTGCCCCTGGTGGCTGGGGGGTGGGGGTGGTGGGAGACATGGGTGGGGGCCTGGTGGAGGCTGCCCCTGCACTGCTGGGGGGTGGGGGTGGTGGGAGACATGGGTGGGGGCCTGGTGGAGGGTGCCCCTGGTGGCTGGGGGGTGGGGGTGGTGGGAGACATGGGTGGGGGCCTGGTGGAGGATGCCCCTGCACTGCTGGGGGGTCGGGGTGGTGGGAGACATGGGTGGGGGCCTGGTGGAGGCTGCCCCTGCACTGCTGGGGGGTGGGGGTGGTAGGAGACATGGGTGGGGGCCTGGTGGAAGGTGCCTCTGGGGGGTGGGGGTGGTGGGAGACATGGGGGGGGCCTGGTGGAGGAAGCCCCTGCACTGCTGGGGGGTGGGGGTGGTGGGAGACATGGGTGGGGGCCTGGTGGAGGATGCCCCTGCACTGCTGGGGGGTGGGGGTGGTGAGAGACATGGGTGGGGGCCTGGTGGAGGCTGCCCCTGCACTGCTGGGGGGTGGGGGTGGTGGGAGACATGGGTGGGGGCCTGGTGGAGGGTGCCCCTGGTGGCTGGGGGGTGGGGGTGGTGGGTGACATGGGTGGGGGCCTGCTGGCAGGTACCCCACAGTGCTGGGGGGTGGGGGTGGTGGGAGACATGGGTGGGGGCCTGGTGGAGGCTGCCCCTGCACTGCTGGGGGGTGGGGGTGGTGGGAGACATGGGTGGGGGCCTGGTGGGGCCTGCCCCTGCACTGCTGGGGGGTGGGGGTGGTGGGAGACATGGGTGGGGGCCTGGTGGAGGGTGCCCCTGGTGGCTGGGGGGTGGGGGTGGTGGGTGACATGGGTGGGGGCCTGCTGGCAGGTGCCCCACAGTGCTGGGGGGTGGGGGTGGTGGGAGACATGGGTGGGGGCCTGGTGGAGGATGCCCCTGCACTGCTGGGGGGTGGGGGTGGTGAGAGACATGGGTGGGGGCCTGGTGGAGGCTGCCCCTGCACTGCTGGGGGGTGGGGGTGGTGGGAGACATGGGTGGGGGCCTGGTGGAGGGTGCCCCTGGTGGCTGGGGGGTGGGGGTGGTGGGAGACATGGGTGGGGGCCTGCTGGCAGGTGCCCCACAGTGCTGGGGGGTGGGGGGGTGGGAGACATGGGTGGGGGCCTGGTGGAGGATGCCCCTGCACTGCTGGGGGGTGGGGGTGGTGGGAGACATGGGTGGGGGCCTGGTGGAGGGTGCCCCTGGTGGCTGGGGGGTGGGGGTGGTGGGTGACATGGGTGGAGGCCTGGTGGAGGGTGACCCTGGTGGCTGGGGGGTGGGGGTGGTGGGAGACATGGGTGGGGGCCTGGTGGAGGATGCCCCTGCACTGCTGGGGGGTGGGGGTGGTGGGTGACATGGGTGGGGGCCTGGTGGAGGATGCCCCTGCACTGCTGGGGGGTGGGGGTGGTGGGTGACATGGGTGGGGGCCTGGTGGAGGGTGCCCCTGGTGGCTGGGGGGTGGGGGTTGTGGGAGACATGGGTGGGGGCCTGGTGGAGGATGCCCCTGCACTGCTGGGGGGTGGGGGTGGTGGGTGACATGGGTGGGGGCCTGGTGGAGGGTGCCCCTGGTGGCTGGGGGGTGGGGGTGGTGGGAGACATGGGTGGGGGCCTGCTGGCAGGTGCCCTACAGTGCTGGGGGGTGGGTGTGGTGGAAGACATGGGTGGCGGCCTGGTGGAGGGTGCCCCTGGTGGCTGGGGGTGGGGGTGGTGGGAGACATGGGTGGGGGCCTGGTGGAGGATGCCCCTGCACTGCTGGGGGGTGGGGGTGGTGGGTGACATGGGTGGGGGCCTGGTGGAGGGTGCCTCTGGTGGCTGGCGGGTGGGGGTGGTGGGAGACATGGGTGGGGGCCTGGTGGAGGATGCCCCTGCACTGCTGGGGGGTATGGGTGGTGGGTGACATGGGTGGGGACCTGGTGGAGGGTGCCCCTGGTGGCTGGGGGTGGGGGTGGTGGGAGACATGGGTGGGGGCCTGCTGGCAGGTGCCCCACAGTGCGGGGGGGTGGGGGTGGTGGGAGACATGGGTGGGGGCCTGGTGGAGGATGCCCCTGCACTGCTGGGGGTTGGGGGTGGTGAGAGACATGGGTGTGGGCCTGGTGGAGGCTACCCCTGCACTGCTGGGGGGTGGGGGTGGTGGGAGACATGGGTGGGGGCCTGGTGGAGGGTGCCCCTGGTGGCTGGGGGGTGGGGGTGGTGGGAGACATGGGTGGGGGCCTGGTGGAGGGTGCCCCTGGTGGCTGGGGGGTGGGGGTGGTGGGAGACATAGGTGGGGGCCTGGTGGAGGGTGCCCCTGGTGGCTGGGGGGTGGGGGTAGTGGGTGACATGGGTGGGGGCCTGGTGGAGGGTGCCCCTGGTGGCTGGGGGGTGGGGGTGTTGGGAGACATGGATGGGGGCCTGGTGGAGGGTGCCCCTGGTGGCTGGGGGGTGGGGGTGGTGGGAGGCATGGGTGGGGGCCTGGTGGAGGGTGCCCCTGCACTGCTGGGGGGTGGGGGTGGTGGGAGACATGGGTGGGGGCCTGCTGGCAGGTGCCCCACAGTGCTGGGGGGTGGGGGTGGTGGGAGACATGGGTGGTGGCCTGGTGGAGGGTGCCCCTGGTGGCTGGGGGGTGGGGGTGGTGGGAGACATGGGTGGGGGCCTGGTGGAGGATGCCCCTGCACTGCTGGGGGGTGGTGGGAGACATGGGTGGGGGCCTGGTGGAGGGTGCCCCTGGTGGCTGGGGGGTGGGGTGGTGAGAGACATGGGTGGGGGCCTGGTGGAGGCTGCCCCTGCACTGCTGGGGGGTGGGGGTGGTGGGAGACATGGGTGGGGGCCTGGTGGAGGGTGCCCCTGGTGGCTGGGGGGTGGGGGTGGTGAGTGACATGGGTGGGGGCCTGCTGGCAGGTGCCCCACAGTGCTGGGGGGTGGGGGTGGTGGGAGACATGGGTGGGGGCCTGGTGGAGGCTGCCCCTGCACTGCTGGGGGGTGGGGGTGGTGGGAGACATGGGTGGGGGCCTGGTGGAGGCTGCCCCTGCACTGCTGGGGGGTGGGGGTGGTGGGAGACATGGGTGGGGGCCTGGTGGAGGGTGCCCCTGGTGGCTGGGGGGTGGGGGTGGTGGGTGACATGGGTGGGGGCCTGCTGGCAGGTGCCCCACAGTGCTGGGGGGTGGGGGTGGTGGGAGACATGGGTGGGGGCCTGGTGGAGGATGCCCCTGCACTGCTGGGGGGTGGGGGTGGTGAGAGACATGGGTGGGGGCCTGGTGGAGGCTGCCCCTGCACTGCTGGGGGGTGGGGGTGGTGGGAGACATGGGTGGGGGCCTGGTGGAGGGTGCCCCTGGTGGCTGGGGGGTGGGGGTGGTGGGAGACATGGGTGGGGGCCTGCTGGCAGGTGCCCCACAGTGCTGGGGGGTGGGGGGGTGGGAGACATGGGTGGGGGCCTGGTGGAGGATGCCCCTGCACTGCTGGGGGGTGGGGGTGGTGGGAGACATGGGTGGGGGCCTGGTGGAGGGTGCCCCTGGTGGCTGGGGGGTGGGGGTGGTGGGTGACATGGGTGGGGGCCTGGTGGAGGGTGCCCCTGGTGGCTGGGGGGTGGGGGTGGTGGGAGACATGGGTGGGGGCCTGGTGGAGGATGCCCCTGCACTGCTGGGGGGTGGGGGTGGTGGGTGACATGGGTGGGGGCCTGGTGGAGGATGCCCCTGCACTGCTGGGGGGTGGGGGTGGTGGGTGACATGGGTGGGGGCCTGGTGGAGGGTGCCCCTGGTGGCTGGGGGGTGGGGGTTGTGGGAGACATGGGTGGGGTCCTGGTGGAGGATGCCCCTGCACTGCTGGGGGGTGGGGGTGGTGGGTGACATGGGTGGGGGCCTGGTGGAGGGTGCCCCTGGTGGCTGGGGGGTGGGGATGGTGGGAGACATGGGTGGGGGCCTGCTGGCAGGTGCCCCACAGTGCTGGGGGGTGGGTGTGGTGGAAGACATGGGTGGCGGCCTGGTGGAGGGTGCCCCTGGTGGCTGGGGGTGGGGGTGGTGGGAGACATGGGTGGGGGCCTGGTGGAGGATGCCCCTGCACTGCTGGGGGGTAGGGGTGGTGGGTGACATGGGTGGGGGCCTGGTGGAGGGTGCCCCTGGTGGCTGGCGGGTGGGGGTGGTGGGAGACATGGGTGGGGGCCTGGTGGAGGATGCCACTGCACTGCTGGGGGGTATGGGTGGTGGGTGACATGGGTGGGGACCTGGTGGAGGGTGCCCCTGGTGGCTGGGGGTGGGGGTGGTGGGAGACATGGGTGGGGGCCTGCTGGCAGGTGCCCCACAGTGCGGGGGGGTGGGGGTGGTGGGAGACATGGGTGGGGGCCTGGTGGAGGATGCCCCTGCACTGCTGGGGGTTGGGGGTGGTGAGAGACATGGGTGGGGGCCTGGTGGAGGCTGCCCCTGCACTGCTGGGGGGTGGGGGTGGTGGGAGACATGGGTGGGGGCCTGGTGGAGGGTGCCCCTGGTGGCTGGGGGGTGGGGGTGGTGGGAGACATGGGTGGGGGCCTGGTGGAGGGTGCCCCTGGTGGCTGGGGGGTGGGGGTGGTGGGAGACATAGGTGGGGGCCTGGTGGAGGGTGCCCCTGGTGGCTGGGGGGTGGGGGTGGTGGGTGACATGGGTGGGGGCCTGGTGGAGGGTGCCCCTGGTGGCTGGGGGGTGGGGGTGTTGGGAGACATGGATGGGGGCCTGGTGGAGGGTGCCCCTGGTGGCTGGGGGGTGGGGGTGGTGGGAGACATGGGTGGGGGCCTGGTGGAGGGTGCCCCTGCACTGCTGGGGGGTGGGGGTGGTGGGAGACATGGGTGGGGGCCTGCTGGCAGGTGCCCCACAGTGCTGGGGGGTGGGGGTGGTGGGAGACATGGGTGGGGGCCTGGTGGAGGGTGCCCCTGGTGGCTGGGGGGTGGGGGTGGTGGGAGACATGGGTGGGGGCCTGGTGGAGGATGCCCCTGCACTGCTGGGGGGTGGGGTGGTGGGTGACATGGGTGGGGGCCTGGTGGAGGGTGCCCCTGGTGGCTGGGGGGTGGGGGTGGTGGGAGACATGGGTGGGGGCCTGGTGGAGGATGCCCCTGCACTGCTGGGGGGTGGGGGTGGTGGGTGACATGGGTGGGGGCCTGGTGGAGGATGCCCCTGCACTGCTGGGGGGTGGGGGTGGTGGGTGACATGGGTGGGGGCCTGGATGGAGGGAGCCCCTGGTGGCGGCGGGTGTGGGTGGTGGGAGACATGGGTGGGGGCCTGGTGGAGGATGCCCCTGCACTGCTGGGGGGTGGGGTGGTGGGTGACATGGGTGGGGGCCTGGTGGAGGGTGCCCCTGGTGGCTGGGGGTGGGGGTGGTGGGAGACATGGGTGGGGGCCTGCTGGCAGGTGCCCCACAGTGCTGGGGGGTGGGGGTGGTGGGAGACATGGGTGGGGGCCTGGTGGAGGGTGCCCCTGGTGGCTGGGGGTGGTGGGAGACATGGGTGGGGGCCTGGTGGAGGATGCCCCTGCACTGCTGGGGGGTGGGGGTGGTGGGTGACATGGGTGGGGGCCTGGTGGAGGGTGCCCCTGGTGGCTGGGGGGTGGGGGTGGTGGGAGACATGGGTGGGGGCCTGGTGGAGGATGCCCCTGCACTGCTGGGGGGTGGGGGTGGTGGGAGACATGGGTGGGGGCCTGGTGGATGCTGCCCCTGCACTGCTGGGGGGTGGGGGTGGTGGGAGACATGGGTGGGGGCCTGGTGGAGGGTGCCCCTGGGGGGTGGGGGTGGTGGGAGACATGGGTGGGGCCTGGTGGAGGATGCCCCTGCACTGCTGGGGGGTGGGGGCGGTGGGAGACATGGGTGGGGGCCTGGTGGAGGCTGCCCCTGCACTGCTGGGGGGTGGGGGTGGTGGGTGACATGGGTGGGGGCCTGGTGGAGGGTGCCCCTGGTGGCTGGCGGGTGGGGGTGGTGGGAGACATGGGTGGGGGCCTGGTGGAGGATGCCCCTGCACTGCTGGGGGGTGGGGGTGGTGGGTGACATGGGTGGGGACCTGGTGGAGGGTGCCCCTGGTGGCTGGGGGTGGGGGTGGTGGGAGACATGGGTGGGGGCCTGCTGGCAGGTGCCCCACAGTGCTGGAGGGTGGGGGTGGTGGGAGACATGGGTGGGGGCCTGGTGGAGGATGCCCCTGCACTGCTGGGGGGTGGGGGTGGTGAGAGACATGGGTGGGGGCCTGGTGGAGGCTGCCCCTGCACTGCTGGGGGGTGGGGGTGGTGGGAGACATGGGTGGGGGCCTGGTGGAGGGTGCCCCTGGTGGCTGGGGGGTGGGGGTGGTGGGAGACATGGGTGGGGGCCTGGTGGAGGGTGCCCCTGGTGGCTGGGGGGTGGGGGTGGTGGGAGACATGGATGGGGGCCTGGTGGAGGGTGCCCCTGGTGGCTGGGGGGTGGGGGTGGTGGGTGACATGGGTGGGGGCCTGGTGGAGGGTGCCCCTGGTGGCTGGGGGGTGGGGGTGTTGGGAGACATGGGTGGGGGCCTGGTGGAGGGTGCCCCTGGTGGCTGGGGGGTCGGGGTGGTGGGAGACATGAGTGGGGGCCTGGTGGAGGGTGCCCCTGCACTGCTGGGGGGTGGGGGTGGTGGGAGACATGGGTGCGGGCCTGCTGGCAGGTGCCCCACAGTGCTGGGGGGTGGGGGTGGTGGGAGACATGGGTGGGGGCCTGGTGGAGGGTCCCCTGGTGGCTGGGGGGTGGTGGTGGTGGGAGACATGGGTGGGGGCCTGGTGGAGGATGCCCCTGCACTGCTGGGGGGTGGGGGTGGTGGGTGACATGGGTGGGGGCCTGGTGGAGGGTGCCCCTGGTGGCTGGGGGGTGGGGGTGGTGGGAGACATGGGTGGGGGCCTGGTGGAGGATGCCCCTGCACTGCTGGGGGGTGGGGGTGGTGGGTGACATGGGTGGGGGCCTGGTGGAGGATGCCCCTGCACTGCTGGGGGGTGGGGGTGGTGGGTGACATGGGTGGGGGCCTGGTGGAGGGTGCCCCTGGTGGCTGGGGGGTGGGGGTGGTGGGAGACATGGGTGGGGGCCTGGTGGAGGATGCCCCTGCACTGCTGGGGGGTGGGGGTGGTGGGTGACATGGGTGGGGGCCTGGTGGAGGGTGCCCCTGGTGGCTGGGGGGTGGGGGTGGTGGGAGACATGGGTGGGGGCCTGCTGGCAGGTGCCCCACAGTGCTGGGGGGTGGGGGTGGTGGGAGACATGGGTGGGGGCCTGGTGGAGGGTACCCCTGGTGGCTGGGGGGTGGGGGTGGTGGGAGACATGGGTGGGGCCTGGTGGAGGATGCCCCTGCACTGCTGGGGGGTGGGGGTGGTGGGTGACATGGGTGGGGGCCTGGTGGAGGGTGCCCCTGGTGGCTGGGGGGTGGGGGTGGTGGGAGACATGGGTGGGGGCCTGGTGGAGGATGCCCCTGCACTGCTGGAGGGTGGGGGTGGTGGGAGACATGGGTGGGGGCCTGGTGGATGCTGCCCCTGCACTGCTGGGGGGTGGGGGTGGTGGGAGACATGGGTGGGCGCCTGGTGGAGGGTGCCCCTGGGGGGTGGGGGTGGTGGGAGACATGGGTGGGGGCCTGGTGGAGGATGCCCCTGCACTGCTGGGGGGTGGGGGGGTGGGAGACATGGGTGGGGGCCTGGTGGAGGCTGCCCCTGCACTCCTGGGGGGTGGGGGCGGTGGGAGACATGGGTGGGGGCCTGGTGGAGGGTGCCCCTGGTGGCTGGGGGGTGGTGGGTGACATGGTTGGGGGCCTGGTGGAGGGTGCCCCTGGTGGCTGGGGGTGGGGGTGGTGGGAGACATGGGTCGGGGCCTGGTGGAGGATGCCCCTGCACTGCTGGGGGGTGGGGGTGGTGGGTGACATGGGTGGGGGCCTGGTGGAGGGTGCCCCTGGTGGCTGGGGGGTGGGGGTGGTGGGAGACATGGGTGGGGGCCTGGTGGAGGATGCCCCTGCACTGCTCTGGGGTGGGGGTGGTGGGTGACATGGGTGGGGGCCTGGTGGAGGGTGCCCCTGGTGGCTGGGGGGTGGGGGTGGTGGGAGACATGGGTGGGGGCCTGCTGGCAGGTGCCCCACAGTGCTGGGGGGTGGGGTGGTGGGAGACATGGGTGGGGGCCTGTGGAGGGTGCCCCTGGTGGCTGGGGGGTGGGGGTGGTGGGAGACATGGGTGGGGGCCTGTTGGAGGATGCCCCTGCACTGCTGGGGGTGGGGGTGGTGGGTGACATGGGTGGGGGCCTGGTGGAGGGTGCCCCTGGTGGCTGGGGGGTGGGGGTGGTGGAAGACATGGGTGGGGGCCTGGTGGAGGATGCCCCTGCACTGCTGGGGGGTGGGGGTGGTGGGAGACATGGGTGGGGGCCTGGTGGAGGCTGCCCCTGCACTGCTGGGGGGTGGGGGTGGTGGGAGACATGGGTGGGGGCCTGCTGGAGGGTGCCCCTGGTGGCTGGGGGTGGGGGTGGTGGGTGACATGGGTGGGGGCCTGGTGGAGGGTGCCCCTGGTGGCTGGGGGGTGGGGGTGGTGGGAGACATGGGTGGGGGCCTGGTGGAGGATGCCCCTGCACTGCTGGGGGGTGGGGGTGGTGAGAGACATGGGTGGGGGCCTGGTGGAGGGTGCCCCTGGTGGCTGGGGGTGGTGGGAGACATGGGTGGGGGCCTGTGGAGGCTGCCCCTGCACTGCTGGGGGGTGGGGGTGGTGGGAGACATGGGTGGGGGCCTGGTGGAGGGTGCCCCTGGTGGCTGGGGGGTGGGGGTGGTGGGTACATGGGTGGGGGCCTGGTGGAGTCTGCCCCTGCACTGCTGGGGGGTGGGGGTGGTGGGTGACATGGGTGGGGGCCTGGTGGAGGATGCCCCTGCACTGCTGGGGGGTGGGGGTGGTGGGAGACATGGGTGGGGGCCTGGTGGAGGATGCCCCTGCACTGCTGGGGGGTGGGGGTGGTGGGAGACATGGGTGGGGGCCTGGTGGAGGATGCCCCTGCACTGCTGGGGGGTGGGGGTGGTGGGTGACATGGGTGGGGGCCTGGTGGAGGGTGCCCCTGGTGGCTGGGGGGTGGGGGTGGTGGGATACATGGGTGGGGGCCTGCTGGCAAGTGCCCCACAGTGCTGGGGGGTGGGGGTGGTGGGAGACATGGGTTGGACATGGGTGGGGGCCTGCTGGCAGGTGCCCCACAGTGCTGGGGGGTGGGGGTGGTGGGAGACATGGGTGGGGGCCTGGTGGAGGGTGCCCCTGGTGGCTGGGGGGTGGGGGTGGTGGGAGACATGGGTGGGGGCCTGGTGGAGGCTGCCCCTGCACTGCTGGGGGGTGGGGGTGGTGGAAGACATGGGTGGGGGCCTGGTGGAGGGTGCCCCTGGTGGCTGGGGGGTGGGGGTGGTGGGAGACATGGGTGGGGGCCTGGTGGAGGATGCCCCTGCACTGCTGGGGGGTGGGGGTGGTGGGTGACATGGGTGGGGGTCTGGTGGAGGGTGCCCCTGGTGGCTGGGGGGTGGGGGCGGTGCGAGACATGGTTGGGGGCCTGGTGGAGGATGCCCCTGCACTGCTGGGGGGTGGGGGTGGTGGGAGACATGGGTGGGGGCCTGGTGGAGGCTGCCCCTGCACTCCTGGGGGGTGGGGGTGGTGCTAGACATGGGTGGGGGCCTGGTGGAGGGTGCCCCTGGTGGCTGGGGGGTGGGGGTGGTGGGTGACATGGGTGGGGGACTGGTGGAGGGTGCCCCTGGTGGCTGGGGGGTGGGGGTGGTGGGAGACATGGGTGGGGGCCTGGTGGAGGATTCCCCTGCACTGCTGGGGGGTGGGGGTGGTGAGAGACATGGGTGGGGGCCTGGTGGCGGGTGCCCCTGGTGGCTGGGGGGTGGGGGTGGTGGGAGACATGGGTGGGGGCCTGGTGGAGGCTGCCCCTGCACTGCTGGGGGGTGGGGGTGGTGGGAGACATGGGTGGGGGCCTGGTGGAGGCTGCCCCTGCACTGCTGGGGGGTGGGGGTGGTGGGAGACATGGGTGGGGGCCTGGTGGAGGGTGCCCCTGGTGGCTGGGGGGTGGGGGTGGTGGGAGACATGGGTGGGGGCCTGGTGGAGGATGCCCCTGCACTGCTGGGGGGTCGGGGTGGTGGGAGACATGGGTGGGGGCCTGGTGGAGGCTGCCCCTGCACTGCTGGGGGGTGGGGGTGGTGGGAGAAATGGGTGGGGGCCTGGTGGAGGGTGCCTCTGGGGGGTGGGGGTGGTGGGAGACATGGGTGGGGGCCTGGTGGAGGAAGCCCCTGCACTGCTGGGGGGTGGGGGTGGTGGGAGACATGGGTGGGGGCCGGGTGGAGGATGCCCCTGCACTGCTGGGGGGTGGGGGTGGTGAGAGACATGGGTGGGGGCCTGGTGGAGGGTGCCCCTGGTGGCTGGGGGGTGGGGGTGGTGGGAGACATGGGTGGGGGCCTGCTGGCAGGTGCCCCACAGTGCTGGGGGGTGGGGGTGGTGGGAGACATGGGTGGGGGCCTGGTGGAGGATGCCCCTGCACTGCTGGGGGGTGGGGGTGGTGGGAGACATGGGTGGGGGCCTGGTGGAAGGTGCCCCTGGTGGCTGGGGGGTGGGGGTGGTGGGTGACATGGGTGGGGGCCTGGTGGAGGGTGCCCCTGGTGGCTGGGGGGTGGGGGTGGTGGGAGACATGGGTGGGGGCCTGGTGGAGGATGCCCCTGCACTGCTGGGGGGTGGGGGTGGTGGGTGACATGGGTGGGGGCCTGGTGGAGGATGCCCCTGCACTGCTGGGTGGTGGGGGTGGTGGGTGACATGGGTGGGGGCCTGGTGGAGGGTGCCCCTGGTGGCTGGGGGTGGGGGTGGTGGGAGACATGGGTGGGGGCCTGGTGGAGGATGCCCCTGCACTGCTGGGGGGTGGGGGTGGTGGGTGACATGGGTGGGGGCCTGGTGGAGGGTGCCCCTGGTGGCTGGGGGGTGGGGGTGGTGGGAGACATGGGTGGGGGCCTGCTGGCAGGTGCCCCACAGTGCTGGCGGGTGGGGGTGGTGGGAGACATGGGTGGGGGCCTGGTGGAGGGTGCCCCTGGTGGCTGGGGGTGGTGGGAGACATGGGTGGGGGCCTGGTGGAGGATGCCCCTGCACTGCTGGGGGGTGGGGGTGGTGGGTGACATGGGTGGGGGCCTGGTGGAGGGTGCCCCTGGTGGCTGGGGGGTGGGGGTGGTGGGAGACATGGGTGGGGGCCTGGTGGAGGAAGCCCCTGCACTGCTGGGGGGTGGGGGTGGTGGGAGACATGGGTGGGGGCCGGGTGGAGGATGCCCCTGCACTGCTGGGGGGTGGGGGTGGTGAGAGACATGGGTGGGGGCCTGGTGGAGGGTGCCCCTGGTGGCTGGGGGGTGGGGGTGGTGGGAGACATGGGTGGGGGCCTGCTGGCAGGTGCCCCACAGTGCTGGGGGGTGGGGGTGGTGGGAGACATGGGTGGGGGCCTGGTGGAGGATGCCCCTGCACTGCTGGGGGGTGGGGGTGGTGGGAGACATGGGTGGGGGCCTGGTGGAAGGTGCCCCTGGTGGCTGGGGGGTGGGGGTGGTGGGTGACATGGGTGGGGGCCTGGTGGAGGGTGCCCCTGGTGGCTGGGGGGTGGGGGTGGTGGGAGACATGGGTGGGGGCCTGGTGGAGGATGCCCCTGCACTGCTGGGGGGTGGGGGTGGTGGGTGACATGGGTGGGGGCCTGGTGGAGGATGCCCCTGCACTGCTGGGTGGTGGGGGTGGTGGGTGACATGGGTGGGGGCCTGGTGGAGGGTGCCCCTGGTGGCTGGGGGTGGGGGTGGTGGGAGACATGGGTGGGGGCCTGGTGGAGGATGCCCCTGCACTGCTGGGGGGTGGGGGTGGTGGGTGACATGGGTGGGGGCCTGGTGGAGGGTGCCCCTGGTGGCTGGGGGGTGGGGGTGGTGGGAGACATGGGTGGGGGCCTGCTGGCAGGTGCCCCACAGTGCTGGCGGGTGGGGGTGGTGGGAGACATGGGTGGGGGCCTGGTGGAGGGTGCCCCTGGTGGCTGGGGGTGGTGGGAGACATGGGTGGGGGCCTGGTGGAGGATGCCCCTGCACTGCTGGGGGGTGGGGGTGGTGGGTGACATGGGTGGGGGCCTGGTGGAGGGTGCCCCTGGTGGCTGGGGGGTGGGGGTGGTGGGAGACATGGGTGGGGGCCTGGTGGAGGATGCCCCTGCACTGCTGGGGGGTGGGGGTGGTCGGAGACATGGTTGGGGGCCTGGTGGATGCTGCCCCTGCACTGCTGGGGGGTGGGGGTGGTGGGAGACATGGGTGGGGGCCTGGTGGAGGGTGCCCCTGGGGGGTGGGGGTGGTGGGAGACATGGGTGGGGGCCTGGTGGAGGATGCCCCTGCACTGCTGGGGGGTGGGGGTGGTGGGAGACATGGGTGGGGGCCTGGTGGAGGCTGCCCCTGCACTGCTGGGGGGTGGGGGTGGTGGGTGACATGGGTGGGGCCTGGTGGAGGGTGCCCCTGGTGGCTGGCGGGTGGGGGTGGTGGGAGACATGGGTGGGGGCCTGGTGGAGGATGCCCCTGCACTGCTGAGGGGTGGGGGTGGTGGGTGACATGGGTGGGGACCTGGTGGAGGGTGCCCCTGGTGGCTGGGGGTGGGGGTGGTGGGAGACATGGGTGGGGGCCTGCTGGCAGGTGCCCCACAGTGTTGGAGGGTGGGGGTGGTGGGAGACATGGGTGGGGGCCTGGTGGAGGATGCGCCTGCACTGCTGGGGGGTGGGGGTGGTGAGAGACATGGGTGGGGGCCTGGTGGAGGCTGCCCCTGCACTGCTGGGGGGTGGGGGTGGTGGGAGACATGGGTGGGGGCCTGGTGGAGGGTGCCCCTGGTGGCTGGGGGGTGGGGGTGGTGGGAGACATGGGTGGGGGCCTGGTGGAGGGTGCCCCTGGTGGCTGGGGGGTGGGGGTGGTGGGAGACATGGGTGGGGGCCTGGTGGAGAGTGCCCCTGGTGGCTGGGGGGTGGGGGTGGTGGGTGACATGGGTGGGGGCCTGGTGGAGGGTGCCCCTGGTGGCTGGGGGGTGGGGGTGTTGGGAGACATGGGTGGGGGCCTGCTGGCAGGTGCCCCACAGTGCTGGGGGGTGGGGGTGGTGGGAGACATGGGTGGGGGCCTGGTGGAGGGTGCCCCTGGTGGCTGGGGGGTGGGGGTGGTGGGAGACATGGGTGGGGGCCTGGTGGAGGATGCCCCTGCACTGCTGGGGGGTGGGGGTGGTGGGTGACATGGGTGGGTGCCTGGTGGAGGGTGCCCCTGGTGGCTGGGGGGTGGGGGTGGTGGGAGACATGGGTGGGGGCCTGGTGGAGGATGCCCCTGCACTGCTGGGGGGTGGGGGTGGTGGGAGACATGGGTGGGGGCCTGGTGGAGGGTGCCCCTGGGGGGTGGGGGTGGTGGGAGACATGGGTGGGGGCCTGGTGTAGGATGACCCTGCACTGCTGGGGGGTGGGGGGGTGGGAGACATGGGTGGGGGCCTGGTGGAGGCTGCCCCTGCACTGCTGGGGGGTGGGGGTGGTGGGAGACATGGGTGGGGGCCTGGTGGAGGGTGCCCCTGGTGGCTGGGGGGTGGGGGTGGTGGGTGACATGGGTGGGGGCCTGGTGGAGGGTGCCCCTGGTGGCTGGGGGTGGGGGTGGTCGGAGACATGGGTGGGGGCCTGGTGGAGGATGCCCCTGCACTGCTGGGGGGTGGGGGTGGTGGGTGACATGGGTGGGGGCCTGGTGGAGGGTGCCCCTGGTGTCTGGGGGGTGGGGGTGGTGGGAGACATGGGTGGGGGCTTGGTGGAGGATGCCCCTGCACTGCTGGGGGGTGGGGGTGGTGGGTGACATGGGTGGGGGCCTGGTGGAGGGTGCCCCTGGTGGCTGGGGGGTGGGGGTGGTGGGAGACATGGGTGGGGGCCTGCTGGCAGGTGCCCCACAGTGCTGGGGGGTGGGGTGGTGGGAGACATGGGTGGGGGCCTGTGGAGGGTGCCCCTGGTGGCTGGGGGGTGGGGGTGGTGGGAGACATGGGTGGGGGCCTGGTGGAGGCTGCCCCTGCACTGCTGGGGGGTGGGGGTGGTGGGAGACATGGGTGGGGGCCTGGTGGAGGGTGCCCCTGGTGGCTGGGGGGTGGGGGTGGTGGGTGACATGGGTGGGGGCCTGGTGGAGGGTGCCCCTGGTGGCTGGGGGGTGGGGGTGGTGGGAGACATGGGTGGGGGCCTGGTGGAGGATGCCCCTGCACTGCAGGGGGGTGGGGGTGGTGAGAGACATGGGTGGGGGCCTGGTGGAGGGTGCCCCTGGTGGCTGGGGGGTGGGGGTGGTGGGAGACATGGGTGGGGGCCTGGTGGAGGCTGCCCCTGCACTGCTGGGGGGTGGGGGTGGTGGGAGACATGGGTGGGGGCCTGGTGGAGGGTACCCCTGGTGGCTGGGGGGTGGGGGTGGTGGGTGACATGGGTGGGGGCTTGGTGGAGGGTGCCCCTGGTGGCTGGGGGGTGGGGGTGGTGGGAGACATGGGTGGGGGCCTGGTGGAGGATGCCCCTGCACTGCTGGGGGGTGGGGGTGGTGGGAGACATGGGTGGGGGCCTGGTGGAGGCTGCCCCTGCACTGCTGGGGGGTGGGGGTGGTGGGAGACTTGGGTGGGGGCCTGGTGGAGGGTGCCCCTGGGGGGTGGGGGCGGTGGGAGACATGGGTGGGGGCCTGGTGGAGGATGCCCCTGCACTGCTGGGGGGTGGGGGTGGTGGGAGACATGGGTGGGGGCCTGGTGGAGGATGCCCCTGCACTGCTGGGGGGTGGGGGTGGTGAGAGATATGGGTGGGGGCCTGGTGGAGGCTGCCCCTGCACTGCTGGGGGTGGGGGTGGTGGGAGACATGGGTGGGGGCCTGGTGGAGGGTGCCCCTGGTGGCTGGGGGGTGGGGGTGGTGGGTGACATGGGTGGGGGCCTGCTGGCAGGTGCCCCACAGTGCTGGGGGTGGGGGTGGTGGGATACATGGGTTGGGGCCTGGTGGAGGCTGCCCCTGCACTGCTGGGGGGTGGGGGTGGTGGGAGACATGGGTGGGGGCCTGGTGGAGGCTGCCCCTGCACTGCTGGGGGGTGGGGGTGGTGGGAGACATGGGTGGGGGCCTGGTGGAGGGTGCCCCTGGTGGCTGGGGGGTGGGGGTGGTGGGTGACATGGGTGGGCGCCTGCTGGCAGGTGCCCCACAGTGCTGGGGGGTGGGGGTGGTGGGAGACATGGGTGGGGGCCTGGTGGAGGATGCCCCTGCACTGCTGGGGGGTGGGGGTGGTGAGAGACATGGGTGGGGGCCTGGTGGAGGCTGCCCCTGCACTGCTGGGGGGTGGGGGTGGTGGGAGACATGGGTGGGGGCCTGGTCGAGGGTGCCCCTGGTGGCTGGGGGGTGGTGGGTGACATGGGTGGGGGCCTGGTGGAGGATGCCCCTGCACTGCTGGGCGGTGGGGGTGGTGGTTGACATGGGTGGGGGCCTGGTGGAGGGTGCCCCTGGTGGCTGGGGGGTGGGGGTGGTGGGTGACATGAGCAGGTGTGCAGGGTAGTCCCCTGTGGTGTGTGCTGCCTGCAGGGGCCGTGGAGGGTGTACAGGTAATACCTGGGAGCACACAGCCAAATCGCGTGTGGAACTTCCCGCGCACCCCTGCAATCCACGTACCCTGACAAATCGCGTGTGGTACTTCCCGCGCACCCCTGAAATCCACGTACACGGCCAAATCGCGTGTGGAACTTCCCGCGCACCCCTGAAATCCACGTACCCGGCCAAATCGCGTGTATAACTTCCCGGGCACCCCTGAAATCCACGTACCCTGACAAATCGCGTGTGGTACTTCCCGCGCACCCCTGAAATCCACGTACACGGCCAATTCGCGTGTGTAACTTCCCGCGCACCCCTGAAATCCACGTACCCTGACAAATTGCGTGTGGTACTTCCCGCGCACCCCTGAAATCCATGTACCCGGCCAAATCGCGTGTGGAACTTCCCGCGCACCCCTGAAATCCACGTACCCGGCCAAATCGCGTGTGTAACTTCCCGCTCACCCCTGAAATCCACGTACCCTGACAAATCGAGTGTGGTACTTCCCACGCACCCCTGAAATCCACGTACCCGGCCAAATCGCGTGTGTAACTTCCCGCTCACCCCTGAAATCCACGTACACGGCCAAATCGCGTGTGGAACTTCCCGCGCACCCCTGAAATCCACGTACCCGGCCAAATCGCGTGTATAACTTCCCGGGCACCTCTGAAATCCACGTACCCTGACAAATCGCGTGTGGTACTTCCCGCGCACCCCTGAAATCCACGTACACGGCCAATTCGCGTGTGTAACTTCCCGCGCACCCCTGAAATCCACGTACCCTGACAAATTGCGTGTGGTACTTCCCGCGCACCCCTGAAATCCATGTACCCGGCCAAATCGCGTGTGGAACTTCCCGCGCACCCCTGAAATCCACGTACCCGGCCAAATCGCGTGTGTAACTTCCCGCTCACCCCTGAAATCCACGTACCCTGACAAATCGAGTGTGGTACTTCCCACGCACCCCTGAAATCCACGTACACAGCCAAATCGCGTGTGTAACTTCCCGCGCACCCCTGAAATCCACGTACCCTGACAAATCGCGTGTGGTACTTCCCACGCACCCCTGAAATCCATGTACCCGGCCAAATCGCATGTGGAACTTCCCGCGCACCCCTGAAATCCACGTACCTGGCCAAATCGCGTGTGTAACTTCCCGCGCACCCCTGAAATCCACGTACCCTGACAAATCGCGTGTGGTACTTCCCGCGCACCCCTGAAATCCACGTACACAGCCAAATCGCGTGTGTAACTTCCCGCGCACCCCTGCAATCCACGTACACTGACTAATCTCGTGTGGGACTTCCCGCACACCCCTGAAATCCACATACCCTGCCAAATCGCGTGTGGAACTTCCCGCGCACCCCTGAAATCCACGTACCCTGCCTAATCGCGTGTGGGACTTCCCGCGCACCCCTGAAATCCACGTACCCGGCCATATCGCGTGTGGAACTTCCCGCGCACCCCTGAAATCCACGTACCCTGACAAATCGCGTGTGGTACTTCCCGCGCACCCCTGTAATCCACGTACCCGGCCAATTCGCTTGTGAGACTTCCCGCGCACCCCGGTATACACGCACACGTTTTTTTTCTGTCAGCGCGTGTCTGTGTTTGTGGGTACCCCTTTGCACGTCATTTGTCCTGGAGGGCCACAGTATTGGGCATTCATCATGGCTGTATATAGGTGCTATTTGTTGGCGCACCTTTTGGCGCACATTTCTTACAGGCGCAGAGACGCTACCGCCTGGTTTCTTGTGTCAGTCGTGTTTGTGCCTGTGCGCTGGTTTGAGCGTGCGCTTTTTTGCCCTATTCTATTCCATGAATACGTGTTGTAGGCGAGCGTGTGGGCGTTCCGCGCACTTGTACCCTGTGCTTCCCCCGTGACGCCCACATTTTGGCAAGTTGTTCCCCATTCCGAGTGTTACGCCCCGTGTTCCGCCTACTTTTGTTGCGTGCGCCGCGCTATGTGCGATTTTCGCTGTGGCCTGTGCGATTTTCGCTGTAACCTGGCGCACGCCGTTAGATGGCCTGTGCGCCAACGTGCGCCGCGCACTTTTTTATCGCACATCCGATGGTTTTCTCGCGCACGGCCTTCCATGAATCGATGTGCGTTGCTTTTCGTGCGATTTTCGCACTTGCACTGCGATTTTCGCTATTCCACTGCGATTCGCTCGTTTTTGGCCACTTGCGCCGCGCTAATAATTCCATGAATCGGCTTGAGAGTTCTTTGACGAGTTTGGGTGCCCAGCTATCACAGCCATGATCGCTATAAGAATTCCACTTTCCGTGTCAACCATTTCAGGCCCACTGTCCGTAGGGGCATGAACGGTACTTCTTGAAGATGTTGAAGGACCAACGGCACATGCACTGAGAGACTATCAGGTGTTTCTGTGGCTTCCACAATTGAAAATCTTTTAGAATTCTGTTAACATATGGACGCACAGATGCGAGAGAGGATGCTGGCTCCCACTAGGCCCAAATCGCCACCCATTGTGGATTAATAGTAGCACAAACTAATCCCAGGTCAAAGCCATCTGTCAAAATATCCAGCATCCGTCACAGATCCAACGTGTCTGGGTCTTAGCCCTTAGCCAGACACCATACATAAACGATGCCCAATGGTGAATGTAGGACGCCTGAGTTTCTGGGTGGCAGGAATGTTGTGCTGCCGTTGCCACTTGTAAGGAGCCAGGAATGAAACTCAGACCCAAGGGATTCATAGTTTTGTTCAAATACTTGTATTAAAATAAAAGGAGTTGGGGACATTCCTCTCTGTCCCAGCATTAGAGGTGTTTCCCTACCTAAAACCAAAACTAAGCGTCTGCCAATTTCAGCATGTCTAAAGCAAAACCATCCTGTGACCACATGTATTTTGTGGCCTTCACACTCTAAGAAAAGGAACTCTAAGATGAAAAGGGTAATGTCTTTGGCCTTTAGTGGTTTGTAAATGTTCAAAACGAAATGCAAAACTCCAACAAAAAAGATCCAGCAGTTCAGAGTTCTTATTAGAGAGGGCGACTCGCTTCCCCTGAATTTCTCTTCTCTCTGTGATATGTTCAGTTCCTTGTATTCTCCTAACCCAAAATGCAACTGTTCCACAAAAACAACTTAGCTCTTTCTCTTTATCTTGTTAGAATAGCTCATGCACTTTCCTGCCAGGTTTACACTCTGTGTTTCTTTGGTTTCATGTAGACTTTGGCTAGTCCTGATATATCCTTCTTAGGACCCTTCTAGCTGATGTACTTTTGCACATTATTCTATCCTGCCAGGACTTCCTTTAAATGCACACACTTAGCAATTTTTAATTTGCCTGGTGTTTTCCATCCAGGGCTCTGCACACACTTTAAATGTAATTATTTCTAGGATTTTCTTTATCTAACACAGTACCTGCCAGGTAGGGCTTTTCTTTAATATGCATTTCATAAACCTACAAAACTTAAAGTCCCTTGCTTCTTGCACACTTTCTCTTACAACAAAAGGTTCAGTATTTCCTTCTCTTTCAAGGATTTTATTTAAATCTTTTACATTTATTTGCCTTTGCATGTCTGCCCGCGTGCCCAGGTGTCCCTTTTTCCGCTTGGAGACTACTGAGGCAGTCGGTGGCGGTCGTTTGGCTTCTCTTCTCACCTCACTGCCTTTGTTTCTAGGCGCATATGCCCCCTGCGGTTCAGGCTGGGCTCTTCTGCTTTTGATTCGGCTTCGGCAAGGGAAACACTGCTGCTCTGCATCCACAAATGCCCAGGAGCCCTGTGTTGGCTTCAGGCATTCTCTCAGCATGGCTCCTCTCACAAACAACGTTAAACTTTTTTCTTCTTGAGATGGCTGGCTCCATGACAACCTTTTCAGCCTTGCAGTCTCCCTGTCCGCCCTGTCCACAGCAAATCTCGACTTCCAGCAGTGTCTTCCAGTCAACTGTTGCAGCGATTTAAATCTCCCAGCTGCAGGCCTGTGCTCATAACAACTAGATCGTAACACATATTCTTGATATTTTCCACTCTTCATTACTCGGTCCATCTTCCACGTCCCAGTATTTTTGCAGTTATGGGAATGATAGTCCATTTTATATGTAGAATCAGTGTAAGTGTTTGCAGAAGTCTTTGAAGGCAAGTAGGCTCTTAAAAACTTGTAGGAAGAGTCTGAGAAGACTTCTCCTGCATTTTAGAAGGTAAGGCAAATATTGATGGTTCACACATAGATTGTGTCAAATGGTTTACAGTATCCTGCCTAGGAAGATGACAGGAGGTGAAGCAACATGCAATTAAGGCATTGGGTTTGGATGGAATATCCTCAAGAGAGGAGGGGGAATACAATGCCTTGTCCGATGGTGCCCTGCTTTTCCCACTGAGGTTGTCTCCCCTCATGTGATCCTCCCTCATGTAGCTGCCTCCAGGCTCATTATCAGGAATGGATGCTGTTCCCTTGGCCACATTGGGAGAAGTCATCACCAGGAAAGGAGTGATGACACACTCAGATTTATCAGATGTTATTAGGGACATGCCGAAACACTGAAGCCCTTCTGGCTCAGTCTCCATGGCATGGTACACATGGGTAGTATAGGTCAGTGGCAATGCGCTCGACTTGGAAGCAATATGATGCAGAACAACACTGGTTTGAATCCAGTGTCCGTGCTTAGAAACCACTTTGGCACTAAGCACGTTGTAAAAATAACAAATATAATTAGAATTATAATGGCGAAAAAAAGAATAATAATAAATAAATAATTATAATGGCGAGAGAGGATCAGGGGTGGGTTCAATAGGAAGATCATGCGGCTGTCAGTAAGGGAAACCAAGGCATGCTGGGCCAGAAAGGTGCCACCTGCAGCAGTGCCTCTGCCCATTCCCTGTGTTCCTTCCAGATTACCCTGGACAACAATGGGAATGGGGGAAGGCGTACAGCTGCCCACAGTTCCGAAAGTGCCCTGTAGACAGACATTGGGACCTGTCAAGAGTGATCCAAACCAACGCACTTCTCTGTTAAACCTTGATGCGGATAGTACAACCATTGCTGACACCATATCTGTACGATCAATTGGAACATCCTTGGACATTCTGGGATCTAGACGTATTCCACAAATGATGGGAATTTGTGACTCAGACGGTCTGCTGTCATATGGGTCTTGCTAGGTGTGGTACACTGCCCTGCCCTGAGTGACTGAAGATGCCTCTCTGCCGAGGCACTCATATCCAAAACAATCTTGTCCAAGAGGCATGCATGCATACCTGCTTGCCTGTTCAAGTATGCACTTGCCACCTGATTCTCTGTCCGGACTAAGACATGGTCGCCCATAATCAAAGATAGGAAGAATCCTAATGCCAGCCACACTGCCCGTAGCTCCCTTCAATTTGATGACTGTCAGGCCTGGATGGCCAACCACTTCTACTAATTAGTTGTACAGGAGAGTCATCACCCAACCAATGTGACTGGCATCTGCAGTGATCACAGTTTGGGATGGGAATTCCAGGTTCCCCCCTTTCAAGTTCTACAACCACCATTTGGTGAATGACCTGTGAGGGGATGGGCAGTAGCTGACCAGAGACCAGGAGGCTGTGTGTTGCATCAGCAGCGGTTGCATATGCAACCTGGCACAGGGAACTAGACAGGTGGTGCTTGAAATATCTACTTGAGATCAAAGCAAGAGATGGGCAGATGCTTGCTTACGACTGAGAAGGTCCCATAGGTGACCTTGAAGGGTACGCATCCTTGATACCAGATAAGAGGCTTTGTTGCAAGCAGTGTAGTAGTGCACTCCAATAAAGATTAGATTGTGAGACGAAATTAGGTTATACTTCTCAAAAGTGATAAAGGAGATCATTCAAGTATGGACGACTCACATGGATTTCTCGTGGAGAATCCACATAATCGGTGCCAATGTCTTGGTGAACACCCATGGGGCAGTGGAGAGACAGAAAGGGAAGTAAGGGAAGAAAGGAAAGTACCTTGATCTGGTAGGTGACTCCAGCCACCCGGAAGCAGAGAAATCGGTGATGGGCGATGTGGTGAAATCGGTGATGAAAATTTAAATGTGGTGCTATGCATCCTCAAAGTTCACTGACGCAAGCCAATTGTGGGATTGAAGGAGCAAGATGACATGTTTGAACCATTTATTTTACATGGCCACCATAGGAACTGGTAAATTCAGGTTAACCCTCATATGGTCCAATATGACCATTAGGTCTTCTTTCTTGATATACATCCCAGAAGATTCCCATTTCTTTTGCATCATGATAGTTTTCTGGTCGTCTTTCTGGACATCAGCCTTAGGGTACCCTTCTGCTGCCTTCAAGCAGGTCTAACTGCATGGTGTCACATACTGAACAGGCAGCAACGTTGCAGGAGTTGTATTGGTGACCTTCAGCCACAGACCTTTGCATTAGGCAAACCACTTCTTCCTCGGCCATCCACCTCCTGGAGTGTTTATACCTGTGGTACCACCTGTGCACAGGAGAACACAAGGAAAAAGAAGCATGATTTTTTTCCTCTTCTCCGTACACTTCCTGCCTTCCATAGCTGCATACACACAAAATGGCCTACTTGCCATATATGCGGTTGGAGAGGAGGTTTTTTGAACACTTGAACGCTGACTGGACAGCTCCAGTCTGCATGCATTTACCATGGTGACATATAACAGCATTCGCTGCATTACAAGTACATGTTGTTCACTGACCCATTCAAATGCAGTCCACAGAGGGTGGTTCTATGTGGCCTGACCCCGGTGAGATCCTGCAAGAACGCGGCTAAATCAACAGCAGCTATGGGAGGGTTGAAATGGAGTGCCCCCTCAATCCAGCCATGGAGCAGCCGGGGCAACGTGGCCCAAAACAGCACCATTAAAGTGGAGGCACTGGGCTCCCAACCAGCACCACTTACCGGTATCCACAACAGTTTCACACCAACCGGAAGACCAGCACACCTGCTGGCAACAGCCCTGCAACTGATCCATTCTTTAGCAGATAAGCAAGAAAGCAACAGGATGTGGATGAGAGGGAATTATAAGACAGAGACTAGAAAATGAAAAAGGGATACGCTTAAGGAGAGGTTGTGAAGGGGGCAGTGTACTTCAGTGTCCTAGGCGCATTATAAATGCCATATCATATCATATCATATCATTGTTTAAGGACTTTGGTGAGAGCGGGATGGGAGGTAATGGGTAATCAGAGCATTGAACAATACAATAGTCTACTTTAATTTGATCACAACTATTCATGCATTTAAATATGCATATAAATCCACAACCATGTCTAGAAAGAAAAAGGGGTGATATTTCCATCTATCAAAATAATCAAAATGCAAATAGCCTATGCCATTTTAAAACAAATGGAATCATGAATATCAATAAGTTTATAAATTATTATCATACAAATTCCTGCCTGAGCCTTATCTCAAAGTCTGTGAGTGACGGGGATCTCATAAAACCATACTTCATTGATGTCATGTTGCTACGATTAAATATTAATTAACCAATGTTGCAGTCAAAGTGATTAGTGCATATTAGGCCCCTAATTCTTTCATGTCAGAATAATGATCAAACTTTGAAGATGGGGAGTGTGTTCTCTAGGAGCGTGTTACTATTAAGCATATCATTGGAAAAATGTGACCAATTAAAAAGTGCAATGTCACCAATGACAAAGCGTGGTAATATTTCCCATAATAAAAAGGGAAACACACAGGAAATAGGGACCTCACTCTGGACTAAAATCTGCATAGAAGGGAGAATAGCTGTTCCAAGTCAATGAGAGCTAAACTTGGGTATTACCTGAAGGATTGGACTGTATCCATGAGGGGACAATTAACTGGGCAGACCTGCTTTCAAAGGGAGAGGAACTACTGACTGGGAATTTCTTCAAAACTCACTTTAAAATAAATCTTTAAGGTACTTACAGAATGGACCATTCTCTAAGTACCTTAAAGATATATTTTAAAGTGAGTATACAAATTCCCCCAAGTGTAATTAAATACGTCTCCTAGATTCATTGCCCCACTAGGTTCTTAGCTTTACTAGACCCAAGGAGGTGATGCCACTAGGAGCTACCATGTAAAAGAGAATTGTTTATTCTCATTGCACTTAAATCCAGGTACAATTTTGATTTCAATGAAAACTATAGCTTTTTCTGTGTTGTGCGCACTGTTAAAACAGTTAACTCTTCCCAGCACATAGAATGCAGAGTTTTGTAAATGGTAGCTAAAAACATCTGAAACCTGTGATCTTCAAAGGTATATTCAAATACCTAAGGCTGTTAATTATTTGCCATGCTCCATAGCTTAAATAGAGAACAGATCAATGAACACCTGTGAAAGCCATTTATTTAAAAAGACATGGTTTTAATGGATGCCAATAAACATGGGATGTGAGAAGACCCCCAACTATACATGCCCTAGTCATTAAAAGGGACTGGAGGAGAATATTGTTGTCCTCTCAGAAAGTCCTTTCAGAAAGTCATGATCTTGGATAGATACATAGACTAAATAAATCAATGTTGTACATGCTAAATCCATAGCAGTGTTCCTTAATATGTCTGAAAACCTTGCTGTATCCTATCATATTTTAATGTATATTTCTATGCACATGTTAGGAACCCCACATTCACACAGGGGGATACATACATGCACGTCTCTGATACCAATACTTAATTTTGATAATGGAGAACATTAAATGTGTTTTCTGGTATTTTAGGTAAATGTTAATTGGAGAGAGTTTGAACATACTGACTGGTAAGTGGATATGTAATTATGATCTAAGATTGTGTTTAGAAGTTAGTTTATTTTATTAGAATTATAATCAGAAATACCATTACTGTTCTGTTGTGTGACTGAATGTGTGAATTACATTCAGCGAGAATGTCACTGGCAGGCCATCTCTAATTGTGCATGAAGGTTATCAATTATATTAATTTGTGGGGACTTCTCCCTGGATAAAGCCAGTGGAACACCTTTGAGTATTAATTAGAAACACTGTCTGTTTTTTTGTCCCAGAATTGTGGGGTGTGATTGTATAATTAATTAATCTTTTAATGCATGCTTAACAACAACAAAACAGTCTCTAACCGCAGGAACAGGGATTCAAACCTGTGCTGCTCTTTGCTATCTTGTTTCCAAGACAAACCTGTTGTCCTTGAGCTATCCTCACAGACCTATGTGTATTGTATACCTGGGAATGGAAGATAAGGGATTGCAACTTAGTGAAAAGAGCTACATAACTAATATCACAACAGTGCCTTTGACCCAAAGCATGAAACGCCAATGGAAAGAACAATCACCACATTATAAAGGTCATCCACAAATTAGCATCAAATCACCCAAAATCATACCTCCTTACAGAAATGCATGTCTACTTTTGCACATTGCATCATCTTTTTTATCCTGTTTAAAAGTTGCAACAATGTTAAAGTGGTAACAATGTAGCAGAGGTAGAGTTTACTAGGAGGATCAGTGTTTCATAACATATTACGGTTTCTCTTTCATGTTTTGGAAACAATACAGAGTGCATCTGCTTGGTAAATCATGGTTTTACAAACATTGGATAATTAATAATAACAAATGGTGATTCTCTTAAAAGGTTTTAACTTCTGCAAGTATATTACGAGAAATCTATGTGCCTGATTTACTAAGTGTTTTTGAATGGGATTGTGCCATTGTGAAACGTTTTTGTAAATCATGCCCTAAATATCCTGTTTAAAAATTATGGGAGCCTTCTGTTGCAATTGACATTTGCTGAAGACTTCAGTATGCCTTGTTCAAATTCAGAACAATTCTCCACTTTCCAAATAAAAGAACACAACCAACAAAGGCCTCAATGATAATCTTCTGACACTTAGCTGTCCCTCTTATGCTTTAATATACAATTATTTCAATGATGTTAGATTATTCTTATTTTTATTTTATCTTTTAAAGTGCAAACCTGGTTTGGGAGTGGTGGAGTACTATATAATGTGCGGATGTGAGTGTTGGACATACCTTTTTAACAGTAGCACAGTGCTGTTAGCAGAAGAGAGGAAAAATGAGAATTATTCATGTGGGACGTATTGATCAAAGAGCCACGTTTTAAGTGTTTTTTTGGAACTGGATGATGGTGAGGGCATTCTGAACCTGCAGCGGGATGGAGACCTCCCTCCAGGGGTTTGTGGGGTGGCATTAGAAGGACTTTTTGCAGGTGTTATCTTTTTGGGTCAGCTTTGACTACACCGTTTGATGGCTTTTGAGTAGATAAAAGTAACTGATCCTGCACCAATTTCTTTTCAGTGCTACAGCAAACGCTTCTCACAGAACTTTCACAAAAACAAAAACAAATAGAAACATAATACTTTGACTAAAATATATCAATAGAGCTCAAACCATGATAAACGACAACAATCAGTGTATGTAACACAAGCCAAGTGAAGACATAGAACAAAGAACAAGACCAACATATTGTTCATAAAAGGCTATGATAAGATAAAATCGTGTCTTAACATTGATCGGCGAGCCAACCAAGTACAACAGATTTGTTTTCTTTATATGTTTATAATGCGCCGGGAGCCAGCGGGCATCAGGCCATAACAAGAACACATACAGAACAGAACATAAAATACAGGACAAGGAGATCTAGTGGTCGGGTATCAGTTCAAGGTGTTCACTTAACTAGGTGAGTTTTCAGGGCTTTTCCAAAATGTTTCAGATCAGACAGGAGTCTAAATGTTGATGGTAAGGCATTCCAAACCGAGGTTGTTTACACAGGGAAGGATTTACTGAGACCCCTTGATCGTGTTGGTTTTGGTCCCTGATTTAGGCCTAGGGTAGAGTATTGGAGATTTCTAGTTGGTTTAAACAGAGGTACCAAGGTTTTGAAATATTCTGGAAGAGTGCCATAAAGGCAGCGACTGACCAGAGTGCCAATTTTAAAGAGAATACGTTTGTGAATGGCAAACCAGTGCAGTTCTCTTCTGTAATTGGAGATATGGGAGCTTCAAGGAACGTTCTTGACAATGTCAATGGCGGTGTTTTGAATGATCTGACAAACTTTGATATCTGTTTTGGAAGCCCCACATAGCAGGGCATTACAATAGTCCAATCAGGTCAAGATGGTAGCCAGGCTACGGTCACACAGTTCTTTGTATGGAAATAGAGGTGAATGCAGCTAAGAAGCCTTAAATAATAATTGCATTTTAGCTGAGGTACATGGGCATCTGAGTTGAGGGAAGCCTTAATTTGAACCCCTAGAGTTTTTACTTTCTTTTGGGTTTCAATTTTGATTTCTTGTATGTAGAAGTTGTTAGATAAAGGGCTCAGTTTGGCACGGCCATGGGGGGAAACCAAATATCAGGAGCTCTGTCTTGCTGCCAGTCAGGCACAGCCAGTTTTCAGACATCCATCCCTCGATGAGGCAGTAGATGTTGGACAGGTTGATAGAGTCCTGTACATGGTCCCCACTGAGCTTGATGACCAGTTGGGTATCATCAGTGTAATTTGTAAAAAATATGCCCATGTCATTCAAGAGTGTGCTTCGCAACCTTATATAGAGATTGAATTAATTCATGAGGCTGGGGGTAAAGCTTGTCTCCAATGGATTTTTTACTCTTGTATAGTGAGGAAGCACTAAACCCAGTCCGCCGCTTCTTTGGTACATCAGCCTTGATCCTTCAGAAACAGTAGGAGGAGCTCCTGGTCTACAAGGTCAAAAGCTGTGGACAGTTCCAATAGGATCAGCATTCCGGCTTTCCCCTTATCCATGATTTTTGAAGATGGGATTGGAGGTCCACGAGAATGGTCTCTGTACTAAAGAAGGGGTGAAAGTCTGGCTGTCGATTGTAGTGGATGTTATTCAATTTGAGGAAGGCTTGCAGCTGGGAGGTTGCAAATGTGTCCAATATATTCTGAAGAAATTGACAGTTAGTGATAGGTCTCAGGCTGCTTGTGTCCCTGGTGGTCAAAGTTAGATTTTTTGGGATAGGGGTAACCGTAACATTCTTGATTTCATTGGGGCCTTGACTGTCTCTGAAAGAGGCATTTACAAATTGTGTAAGAAATGGGGCAAATAGGTTGTTGTGCTCCAGAATAAGTTTAGGGGCCAATAAGTTAGAGTGACAAGATGTTGCGTGCATGGAGGATAGCATTGTTATCATGTCTTGGGAAGAGATATGTGTGCAAGTAAATCCGGGATGCTTAGTACTCTGTTCTATGATATTTGCTGGTATTTTATGTTAGGGGTATGACACTGAGCCAATGTTATTTTATTGCTTGCGCTGGTGTCAAAAGCTGCTTGATTCAGAGTGCAGTCTAGGTTGGTAGGTAAAACAGGGGTCTGAGATACTTTAGGTTTTTCCATGAGTCACATAATTTTGAAAGACTTTACTGTGGAGTTAGTGGAGATTGCTGTATTTGGGTGTTAAGGAAGTTTTTCTTTGTATCGATAATTGAAAGTTTGTAGGTTTTGTCCAGATCTTTCCAAGCTGTACTGGTGGCATCTGAGGAATGTTTAATCTATTGAAATTCAAGGGCCCATTTTCTTTTTCTTCATCTCTTCTAGTTCAGAGGTAAACCAATTTTGGTGACCTGGGTTGTCCCTAACTAATTGATGGGTGTCGTGAGGTCTAGCATCTGAGTAAAGGTGTGGGAGAAAGAGGACACCATGTTGTCCACTTGATTGTGGGGGGGTGAATTGGACATGATAGACTCCAGACACAGCTGGAGGTCATGATGGAGCACCTTCTTGAAATTCCGACCTGTAACTGATTTTATTCCATTTTTTTGCTTAGATTGAATAATAAAGTTAATGATGTACTGATCCGATCATATACACGGAGTGGTCTGAATACTAATGGACTTAAGCTTCCTTGTCACTATCCAGTCTACTATGTGATATTTTACAATGGTTGGGTCCGTGTTTATAACTTAATGCTCAATAGCTAGAAGGGCGGATTCTAATTCTATTGCTTCTTTATCAAGGTTATTTCCGATTCAGGTCCCCTAAAAAAGGGTGTAAGAATTTGGACTGACAAGATTGTTTAATAGTTTAAGGATTTCCTCGTTATACTCTGGCATTGGAAAGGGTGGTCGATAAATTAGCACAATATTAATACTGTTGTGGCATGTCAGAGTGATTTTAACATGTACAACTTCACAGCCTGTACATGTGATTGAGGCTGGGAATAAGCCTAGTTCAACCTGGCAATAATAGCCACCTCACCCAGGTAGCTGTCAATGCTGTTAGCACTGAAGAAGGAATAGTCTGGGGGAGCAGCAAGATTAATAGATGGGTCACTTGTATCTCGGATCCATGTTTCTGTTATACAAAGAATATACAAATTGCTACTCAGGATTAGATCATGCAGATCTTGAGCATGTTTAATTAATGATCGTGTAGTCAGTAGGACAGCTTTTAGATTGTTCTTCTTTTCCTCCGGTAGAGGGGTTTTTATGTCTCTAGGAAGGCTTAGGTAACTCATTGTTCTATGAGGAGCAGGGCTCTCTTTTATCAAGGTATCAGGATGGGGGAAAATGTGTTCTTGTGTGGGCGGCAGTAATGGAATCCTAGGAATAGGAAATGAGCTTGACTCATCTGGTATTTCTGACTCAGTGTCTGAGACACTTTGTGGCATATATGAGGGATGTATTCCTGTGCTTTGTTGGATTAAGGGTCTTTGGATTAATTCTTCATCAGTGAAGTTCAGAGGCGGTGGGGAAGGGGACGTGGAGAGTCTATCAAGATTGCTTCTTTTCAGGCTGTCTATGAGCGCTAACTGGTTTATTTGCAGAACGGCAACCGATAGAGGTTCTCTGACCGGGTAACCCATACTACTGGAAAGTGTTTAGCTGGGGAAGTAATGCGAGAAAGTAAGAATGCAATGAGCTCTCTGTACTTACTGAGCGGGGCCTTCCCGCCTGGACGCCAAGCATGTCGATGACCGGCGAAGACTGGGTTGGAACTGAAGCGCCGGCGCTGAAGCGCCTGACGTGTCAGTATGAAGGGCTTTGTCTCTCTCTGCCTATTGCAATTACACCAACAAAAGCTACGCATGGCGGCTATTCTGCAAAGACACGCTTGCCGGCAGAGAAATAAAATCTCACTACTTAGTCAAATGAAATAATTAAGTTAACACACGATGTCAACATGCGTGCACACACTTTCAAAATAGCGCATACCAGATGTATGTACAGGTTTCCCCTTTCAACATATTAAAAGGCAATACAAGTAAAACAGGATGGGGAAAAAGCCACACCATTCTGTACATATTTATTCAAATATATTTGCCATCTCCTCCAATTTAAAACAAAAGTTGCTTGCTCCACTAGGCTCAAGTGTCACTAGTGTGCTGAAATGAGCTTATATTGCAGTCTGATATGAAAAACACATTGTGCTGAGGGAAGATCTTGCACTCACAGAGGAGTAAAATTGCCTTGCTTGTGATGCATTTGATGTATGCATAAAGGGCAAACATTTAATTTTTTAATAAAATAAAATACGCATTTGAGCTCAATTAAATAAATGCTCCATTAAGGCAGCCGTGTGTTGTACTGCATATTATTTGCATGATCTGCATTATTAATATGAACGTCAAATAAATACAGATTTTCTGCTCGGTAATCAAGACTACAATTTTAGATTTGCAAAGTTAGAAGGTTCTTCTGAGTTATGGGACCTATACAGTTCATGGCTATAAGTAAGAATATCTGGAGCCCCATTGCATCAAATATGTTGGAATGCTTTTCTGGGGAATGAATGAAACAGCATGAGTTGAAATGGCTATATAATTGTGTTCTTTTTGATGCCTCCTGAATATAAGTGAATATGTACTGACATGAATCCCTTGTTTGCTGTTCCTAGGTGTTGAAGCTGATGAAACCCACAAAAGCAGAAACACATCTCACACTATTTGGGTGCACACACGTCCAGGTTGCTGAAAACTGCTTTGTGTGAAGGTGAATAAAATGCTTTGTATCTAGCTTTGATATCTTCTAAAAAGCATCTTAAGTATTTTTGTATGCAAGGCTTCTGAAAAAAATGGGTTTGCTGGGCATTGTCTCTTGGATGGCACCCCTGAGTTAGAAACACATCTTAGGGCATACAGAAACACATCCGGACATCATCACAAATCAAATGGATACTGTATAAGCATCCTATATCAAGGTATCACTTATTCCCAACACTCATAACTTAGCTATATTAATAACAATAGGTGTGTATCACTCGTCAGACAAACTCGTCCATCAATGTTCCATGCACATCAACATTACCCTTCAGGAATCATAGACATTTATGGGAATGCAAACAAAAATCGTTGAATGTTTACTTAAGGTTAACTACTTAAGCACTTTCTGATCTAGAAACAGCATATGGTCAGCTATAAATGCACAACTGGTTATATTTAATGGGTGGGTAACGTGTCAATTTGAGCTTCACCCAGCTCCTCAATCTCTATATGAAGAAGGAAATGAATTTTCCTGTTTATCAACTCTTACAATTAGCCCTCCTATGCACCCGTAGGTTCATAGTTTGCAGTTAGCTACTCTTTTTCTTCTTCTGGAGTAAGAGCAGGTAATGCAAAGCTTTTATGTCATAGAACTGCACATCCTGCATGCAGAATGATCCATAAACAATACAATTTCAACAATATATTGGTTGATTTATGAAGTTGGCACTTGTTAAGGTCTCCAGAAGTGCAAGAATGCATTGAAAGTGACAATGACCCATAGGTACTGATCTTAGCAATGTCAAAAACCTTAATTAAAATGGGTAGAATGGGGAATTATCATGATATCGATCTAACATTGATCCCTGGTAGGAAAAAGATGCTGGCCTATGTTACATGGAGATGTTGACATTGCTTTATTGGATAACAACCTTATAGATGTTTTGATGGACTATTCTGGTAGCTTTAATAGCTTTGCACATTACATCTTTCGGAAAACCATCTAATATTGTGGTTCCCTTTGTAACAACAACTGCCCCTGCACCAAAATGGATAGTGGGTCGAACAATCCAGTATGTTTTTACCAGATATTGTCTAATTTTGCATCCACATATAAAAGCAAAGAGGGGCTTGGGTGGAACAATATGGTATTTGGATAATTCAATTCAGATTTCTAAGCAAGTGGTGTGTTCATATCGTTCCATACATTATGTACTTTTCTAGCATTAAAATATACAAACTATCTCTCATGGGAATGAATGACTTAGGTCCTGCATAGCAAATACCTTCATTCAAGTACTGCCTAGCCCACTGCGAGTCTCACTGGTGCCTTTCTACAACTTCTTCGACGCTGTTGAAGGGACCTTTTTTGCAAGTCCCTGGACATGCCCTGGCAGCTTTTAGACTGGTGCTTTGTATTAAATACATGCTCGCACCCGCACCCGCGCATTTGCATGGCAAGTACCTTCATTCAAGTACCGCTTAGCCCGCTGCGAGTCTCGCTTGTGCCTTTTTACAACATCTTTGTGTGAAGTGTTTTCGACGCTGTTTGAGGTATCCCCCTCGCATCTGCCAAGCACTTGAGACTGTGAAAGTATACTCAACTGGAACTCATACATTTGTTTGGTGTTTGATATAGCAAGGACCTTTTTTGCAAGTCCCTGGACACGCCCCAGGAGGGGTTGGACTGGTGCTTTGTATTAAATACATGCTCACCGGCGCACCAGCGCGCGCACACCTGCATAGCAAGAATCTTTATTCAAGTACCGCTTAGCCCGGCATGCACGGGTGGAGGTGAGAGCTGATTCGGGATGAACTACAACTAACTGGTAACTGTGTGTATAGTACAAGAGGTTTAGTTGTATTGTATGTTCAGACCACTATATACTTTAACAACAGGCATGCCTACAAACATGGTGTATTATTCTAACATAACCACAATGTCTAATGTAATTAAGACTTGTGTTTCTTGTAAATCCATTACTTTAATTACATCCACCCACTCTAACCCATTGATATCGAGTCCCAACCCCGCTCGTAAAATGTTTCAATGGGTGGGGGAGAGGGTTGAGTGAGGTTGCCAAAACTGTTTGCTTATTTGCCCCGTGCTCTGCACGCACTGGAACAACACAGCGCTCGTCTTTGAAAACGAGCTTCCGCTTGGCAGTAATTCCGACAATGCCACATTTACTGTCTGACATGACGATGCTACGCACAGAGGCAGTCGTATCTAACTTAAAGGCGAATACAAGCTTGTCGGCTAGTTTAGCTTCTCCTCTTGTCTGACAGACTAAATAGTTCATCAATCAATCAACATGAAGAGGGTAATATCTCGCTTTATGCGGGTCAGTGTGAGTCACCCATCACTATTTGCAGCGATCGTTCATTTGAGGCAGATATGCTACCTGACGAAGGATCAGCTGCACATAATTCATCCCTATATGTTCCTCCTACGCCACAACAACATCACAAAGACCCACCTCACAACGGCAGTTTGCCGCAGTCAGCTATGTTAGAAGTTACCTTGTCAGCTATAAATACAAGAATTATGAGCTTATTTAAGCTATTGGAGAAATTGGATCAAAAATGTATGGCTCAAGCCCCACAAGTTGACTCTATATTTAAGTGGATGAGCCAAACACAAGTTTCTATCGCCCCTCTTCCTTCTGCTACTGCTGACTCTAATACTAAAGCAGGGTCTCTTCCATTGTTTCCTGACATCATTTGCCCGGTGGCAACGATTGACAACCCCACTAGTGATGCCCCATTAGAGGCCTTGTGGGTGAGTGTCGATAATGATGTTGAAATTCCAGAATTGCAGAGTCCTGTTTGTTCAGACCGCAGAAATTCCAAACAATAGAAACAAAAAAGGTGTCTAAACAGACTCTCATTAAAAAAATAAATAAAAAAATATGCCCTTTCTGAAGCCATCTAAGAACAAATTGACCTCCTTTTTCAAAACACTGTCAGCGGTTACAAAATCAGATAAAAGAGAGGCTAGAGCTCAATCTAACTCTGTGGCGGGGTCGGGTATGGACCCAATTTATGTAAAATCGACCATACTGAGTCAACTAGTGCCTTGTATAGTTAGCAAGCCAATTTTGATGCTGAGATCATGGCCGAGTTCCCCTTTGCACTACTCTCCTTTAAACAAGCTAGTGCATGCGATTGAAACCAGTAACTCAGATTCTCTAAGGAAGGGCCCTATGTCTGAATCAGCTGGCTTCCCTCCGCTTAACTCGGGTGCTCTTTAGGCACCTGTTCGATTGAGGTGATGAAAAAAATGGTTGATACCTATTTGGATGAGAGAACAAAATCTCAAATAGCAAATAAAGATAATGATGTGACAGCATTGTTACAAATCCACCCGCCGGCTATGCCAAGCTATGCTTCACATGGGCCATATGTTTCCACATTTGGCAATATAGCTCCTGTAATGATTAGTGCTGCTGAGGGCGTGCAGGTAAATCATGCATCTGATGGTGGTCCAACAGACAAAATACAAAATAGTGTTCTGCCCCAATATCCACAAGAAATGCGTTCCAATGTGAATCTACAGAAATCTGCACAACTACCTCAAATAGGAGATTGCAGAATCAACACTCACGAAATTCATACAAACAAGCTTTACTAACACCCGCCCTACAACCTAAGATGGCTAATAATCAGAATAACATATCCCAGCCGCCGTCTAGACAGATTAGTAAACACAATTTTAGACCAAAATGCCATTCATTAATAATGAAGTGTCGCAGGGGCCAGTTTAACCTGTATGATCTAAGTCGGAAGAGTGTGCTGAACATCTTTAGTGATGTTGTTGATTTGGAGTCCATTTCCTCTGGAGACATTGAGCTAATTGAGTTTATCGCAGGAAAAAATCTAACAGTAGTAAGACTATGGATTCCCTCAGGTTTGGTCTCAAATTCGATATGGAGAGTGAAGATGCATCTTTTTGACATGGGGTTTCTAATAGCGCATGACCCGGTACGATCACACAATCAAAATACCAATGCAACACACTCTTCAACAAAGTTTGTAAATGAATCAGAGCAAAGTTTGAGGTCTCCATTTAATACTCCATCATTTTCAAGAGCATAACTAACTAAAGAGGATGTTTCTACCCATATTTCCCTAGGATGCTGGAACACAACGTGTCATGGTCATCTTGAGTCCTCGATACATCATTTTACTGTTCCATTTGACGTACTTGGATTTCAGGAAACTTGGTTACTTGAAACTCCTGTATTAGATAATTTTGTGATTGCTCTTATTGCAGCAGTGAAAGGAGAGAAGGGTAGACCATCTTCGGGTTTACTGGTGGCCGTAAGATCCACTTCTGGCTTTGTTTTAGAACCTTGGTTGTCCTATAGTATTTTTTACAATTAGTCAAATTGGTCAGCCCTGAGGGTTCAATTGGCTTGATAAACATATATCGTAATCCCTAGGGAATTTCTCATGACATCTTTTATCGAGAACTCTCAAACATGATAGAAACCATAGCGATGTCTGGGGATGTCACTTCTACCTTCATAGTAGGTGACTCTAATATTGATTGTTGTAAAGAAAAGAATGGTTGTCTTAATCAGGAAGCTCGAAGATGGTCTGACTACATGTCAGGGAGGAATTTCATAATGGCAAATAGTGTGGTTAAAGGAGATCTGCCTGTGCAACCTATGTGGCATAGAAATAACAGCTTTAGCGCCATTGATCATATATTTGTAGATTCTACATGCTTCACACGGGTTATTTCTTTAAATGGCATAACTCAAGTGTCTAGCAATCATAATTTGTTAGCCATCACATTTGAGTGGCAAAAAGTGCATGGGGAAGAAGAACGGAAATATCTTCAACAATCCCTTGTTATTAATAATGCTAGATCAAGGTTCACATGGTGTTTGCCAAAGCTTTGTGCATTTAACAACTGTATTGAATGGCACTTTAAACATCATCCATCAAATCAATACACTCAAATTTTAGATCTATTTAATGACAACATATAAATTAAGAATAATCAAGTGGTGAAACATACGCATAGTTATGACCCAGAAGTACAGGAAAGACGAGCTGCTTATCATAGAGAACGTGAAGAAATTTTGAGATCTGCATTATCTTCATCACAAGTGGCCTTAAAATCAGCCAAATTACGTTATACAAATTGGGTCCAAGCATGTAGAGCAGTGGCGGCTGCTTACATAGGGCGGGGGGGGGCGCCGCCCCCCTTCCCCAGGGCGCCCATAGTGTGCTGCAGAGTGCAGACACTGAAAACGATTTTTTTTTTTTTTTTTTTTTTTGTACAGGGCTGCATGGCAGCACAAGACAAATATATAAATAATTAATGACTGCCGCTCAGTCTGAGAGGCCCAAACACGAATCATCAACATTGCAGAGCAGGGTCTGATTCAGACCGCTCTGCAATGTTGATGACTGGGCATGGCTACAACACAGGGGCGCGTCCCCTTTTACGCCCCTTTTTTGTATTGTAGATGCATGGAGCTCGTAGCTCCACGCACTCTACGTTGCACCACACAATATAGGAGACTGGCGGGGCGCTAGAGGGGTGGCCCCGCCAGATTATAATCTGTGCGCAAACAGCGCACCAGCCAGCCTCTTACTTTAGAATGGGGGCGGGAAAAAGCTAGCAACAGGTATTTTGCAAATGTCATTGGCTGTTTGCCAGCCTTTGACATTCATTACTGAGTGTGGGTGGGGTTAGGTGATGGGCACCAGCGTGTTAGTGACGTGGGTATTGCCTGCCACCTTCTAGAACTTCTGTCTCTCTTAGGAAGTGTTTCAGGCAGCTACCCAACCAGGCCGTAGAACAGGACAGCAGAGAGGGCCCACTTCACACGGCCAGTTACTGTAATCGGTAAGTAAAAGGAGGTCGGCGTTTGATGGTGTCCAAAGGGGGTGGGGGAGCCGGCTCTTGTAGTAGAACATCTACTTATATTTTATAATAAAAACAGCCATGTGGGAGGTCCCGTCCCACCCGTTTGAAGAACACTGCAGTATAGCATTGTTTTGTTCAGCCAGGGACTGCCACCGTGGGGCCGGATTTCAGTGACGCCTTTGCACTGAAGGGGGCTAGCGCTTGGAAGCGCTCTCCATACTTGCTTTCTCGGCTGCTACACTTTCGTGTCGTCTTTGCCCCTTCGTGCGCTTTCTCTCCCTTTACACCCGGCCTGCCCATTTATCTCCCTCTTGTATCTCCCTTCTGTTTAGTCTGAATATATTAATGTTGAACCCTCGCTCTCGGCCACCTATTATTCTGCCTCGTCCCCTCTATTTTAATGTGCTACATTTGCAAGCCCTGACCGCTATTGGCAATCTTATTCCATAGCCCATTCTAGTTAACCCCCACTTACACGTCTGCCCCGCTTACATTTCCCCCACCATCACGCGCTGCCCTTCCCCTTCTCAACCTGTCTGCTAATCTCATTTGCCACGCCATCTTCTTAGCCCCCCTCGCCCCGTCTTCTGTGTGTTCTTCTTCAACACACACCCTTCCCTTCTTACCTAACCTTTACCATTTGTCCGACTCTTTCAACTGCTAACTTATCCTTCCTTCTCTGACTCCCCACCTAGCCCCTCGTTTCTTTACCCCCACCACTAAGACCCACCTTCTTTCCAGCAGCATCTCCTACCACCTCCACATGTTATAGGCTCCCCTTATAGCATAACCTCTCCTGCTCTCCCCAATCTACCCACCTCTTCGACATCTACTGCCCCCCAACTTCCGCCGGCTCTGCACTTACCCCTGGCCCCATCTACTCTGCCTCGTATTCCCCCTCTTTGCTCGCACCTCATGTTCCACGCTTACGTACTGTGTATGTCCTTTCTGTATGTCCTTTCTGCTCCTCTCTCAGCCTGCAGTGCTGCCTCACTGTTATTCGGAGGGTCAGAGAGTTAAGTCACAGGTGAGGGCGGCCATGGGTATATTGGGAGCCTTTACAAGCCTATGCATAATTAGTACATTTGTAGGAACAAGAAAAACAGTCTTCATGTTTTTCTTTTTCCTCCAAATAAATCTGAAGTTTACTCTAGCTGTCTCTTGAAGGCTTCAAGCACAGCAAGGGCTTTCTGCTGAAGTGCATCCTGGTATTTTTAGTCTTCCATTCAAGGTGGGGTGATTAATGCCACAAATGTAAACTTTTTGCCTAGCATATTTCGAGAAGGATTTATATATTTGTATGACTACCTTAACATGGTTTGTGTACTTTTCAAATTCTCTTTGTAAAATAGAATATTGTTGAAAGCCAAACATGGGAGTGAGAAGGGTAGGATGAGAGGGCAAGTGAGTCTTGACTATGTGCCCAGGATATGGGAAGAGAGGATTCAGTACTGGAGACTGGAGACTTGAGAGTTTATATTCTCTCAGGCCCTATGCTGATTTTCAGGGCACAAGTCGAGAGGACACATATGGGTGGATAGCATCCACCCACTTTTTTCCGGGTGCAAACACAACCCCTTTTAGGTGTATCTGAGGCTAGCATTCAAAAAAGTTTGATCACTCAAGTCAAGTGTTCAGCTACTAGCATTTTTCACCCCATGTTAGCATGTTTCCAGTGCAAAAGCTTGCCTACAAGCCCACATGAAAGTGTCATCAAAGCACATGTCTACTGTTTGGATTTTGTTTTCCTTGAAATATTTCAATATACATTTTTGGGTTTAAAAGGTGTGTACTTTTTATTCCTTGCCAGTATAGTTATTGGAACTCTTTCAGGTTATTGTTCCAGTGTTGGTTACATTTTTTGAAAGGCAAATACTCATTTGTCTTGTGCACTTACTTCTGAAGGGAAAGATCAATTGAACTGAATGTGTATATTTCACTTTAAGATATGTTCACTTACAGTGCATATATTAATGGGTGGCAGCCTCTGATTTTTGGTATGGGGTAGAGATTACCACACAGAGTGATGTGAGGGAGCTGTACCCATCCCCCAGTCGAAACAACACATTTTACAGCACATTTTGCAGCAGGATTAGAGAAAAGCATATGATTTATAAGAAGGTCTAAACATAATCTCAGCAACAGTCACCTAACCTGCTGAGTTGTCTTTGCAGCATTCTCCTATAGGATAGCCTGCCACTCCCTCACCCGCAAAGCAGATTTGAATGATGCTCTTGAATTCTAACAGAACCTGGAGTATTGGAAAACTTAATTCTTAAAAACTGCCTGTAAAATCAATACATTTGTACTCCTTTTCCTTTGAAAACAGTACTATAAATTGCATACATGTAACCCTTTTTTCCAAATTTTCATAGGGGGAAAACCCCAGCAAACCCCCCTATTGTCGGTTCAGCTCGCCCGCTACGCTCACTTGCATGCACTTTCTAATTCCAGGTTTAGCGCCCCACCACTTCAGAATTTCACCAGCCGCCACTGATGTAGAGCAGTGTTATTCCAACATGATAGTGACATCTTTTTTAAAACCATAGCCTTCAAAAATTCAACAGCCACTTGGCTGTTGCTGAATAACTGTAGTAAACTTCGACAACTGAAGGCGCAGGCCAATGGTGTTCCAGAACATCAGTGGGTTAGTGATTTTAAAGATCTCTACTCAGACTCCGTATTTGACAACTTTACTTATACTATGCAGACCAAAACAGATTGGATATTGAAGTGCTCAATTGATACTAGTTGAGATTTTATCAACAAGGCAAGCAATTCCAGAGCGGCGGGCCCTGATGGGTTACACAACATTATGTTAAAAGACAATGCCCAACTATGGGCAACACTTTTACATACTATGTTTCAACAAATCCTCAAAAATAGGATCCTACCAAGGTTTGTGGCAGTCTTCCATCACAGTCCCGATATTCAAGGAGGGCGATTATTTCAAGCCAACAACGACAGACCCATAGCCCTTCTTGATATACCGGGAAAAATGTTTGCTAAGTGTGTTTTAAGACATTTTAATGCCTGGACTTTGTCACATAATTTCCGTGACACGCAACAATCAGGATTTGTATCTGGACTAGGCACCGGTATACATGTGTTATGCATTAATGCCTTAAAATATGAGAATGGGGACTTGCAATTTTACAGCGCCTGGATTTCCGAAACGTCAGCATTGTAATACCCTGGTCTTTCCGGCAAGTCTGGCACTGGTAAATCATTACGGGTCCGCCGGCAACCTTCCGGTAGAACCGGCACAGTATCGCCAAGACTTGTAATGAGCCACATTGATATCTTATTGGGTCTGAGGATGGCTTTTGACATTCGACCAAGTATTTCAGCTATACTTATTGGCCCATAAATTTGTCTTTTTGAGCTGGCAGGTACGAAATATGTTGCATTTATTCATCTAAAAACGTCTTTTGACTTGGTCCTCCACAACAATGTATGCATCAAGTAATCAGATTTGGGAACCCTGCTTGAGATATTACAAGCGATATCAGGCCTCTATAGTGGCAATTATGGAACAGTACAATTTGGACCAAGAGGTAAAACAATTAGAAGCTTCCACGTCATGTTGGGTGCTAGGCAATGTTGTATGTTGGCCCCCATTGGTTCTCCCAGTATATGTAAAATGTTACTGTGCAAATTGCTTTATTGAAGCATTAAGCTCCTAGCCTGAGTGGGCAAACTGGACATGTTGATGTTGACAGATGATTCAACCATTATCTGTAAGGCCTCCACTGGCCCTCAGAAACAGCTCAATCTATTTCACAAGTTGTGTTTCCTCACGGGTGTGACTATAAATATTACTAAGACCAAGTGTATGGCATGCTCATGCAAAAGGAATCTCGAACACAAATTGGTCAGTAACCTTTTCAGCAGAAAAAATGCTCCAAAGGGTGCATTACTTTGATAACCTCCAAACGTGGTGGCTGGGAGGTACAACCAACACTCTAGATGTATTGAGCCTGGGTCTCCATTTTGTCACAAAGATGTGTCCCAATTTGACTGAGCTGAGAACAAAAACTTGAGAACTCTTACTACAGAGTACACCCATGGTTCCAATGAGGATCGAGTTTAGCATATGGTGTGTCAAGAATGAGGCTAGATTTATGTCATTAATCCACTGGCTCACAATTTGATGCTCACCTTTTTTGACCCACTGTAAAAGAATGCTAATTGTCCTGTTCTGGGCTGGAGCAATGGAAATGCCCTGGCTGTGCAGATTTTATCTGGAAATCAAGGGAAAGCTTGTATCGGGCGACATCTGCCCCAAAAAAAAAACACATTAGTCTTGAACACACATTTGGACAAATTGAGACCACTCAATGATTTTACCTCCCACTGACCTCTGAGATCGGCAATTTAGAAGTTTTCTCTATTTTGTGAGGATGTTGAGGAGGATTTGTTGCATTTCCCTATGCTTTGCCCCACTTATTTGAGAACTAGAAGGCAGTGCCGGAGACTTTTTGTCTTGCAAAAGGTATACAAACTTCACCTGAAGCACTTCATTAATGCTTTCATGGAGAAACGGACTATGTCATCTTTGTGGCATGTGCATTGTTGAAGGCTTGGAGCTGTAGAGCAATGCCTATAAAACCACGATTATGAGAGTATTTAGGATTGTTTATAATAGTACAGAATTATAAATTAGAATGGGTATTTACCCTGACACCCTACATAGGTGATTCATTCTATGTTATGGTCTTTCAGTGGTGCTTAAACATTGCATTAAGTGTTGAATTTATTCTTAGAGTTGACGTTTGTGAAATATTTTGATGAAGCGAAATATATCAATCATTGTGGTACTTCAGAATGTCATGTTGTGTATACTTCATTATAATGTAATTTGTTTACTTTCTTGTCTGCAAAGGTCTGGGAGCCCCTCTACTGAGAACAAACACAGCCAAATAACCTGTCTATGGGTAGGTGCCCACTAGGGAGGGTCTCCACCCACATTTTAGCTAAATGTACCTTTCAAAGAGACAAAATACCATTAGCATATCAGCCTCGTCCCACCCACCTTGGCAGCTCAGCACCAAAATACTAGGGAATTCTCCTCTGAACAAGAGTAACTTAATAGAAGAAATTCCATAGAACAGTGTATATGACCCATGTTCGTTCTCATCAGAGGGACTCCCACACGCTTCTTTAATTTGTAAAACTTGTGGCTTCAACCTAAGAAACCCAGGGTAATCCAGACGTGGACCCCTTGCTCGCTGTGCTTTAGAGAGGCCCAGCTTCACCTCAATGAGGAAGCCCAACCAGCCTGAAACACATGTCTGGGGTTGCTGTTGGTACTTGCATAGCATTTCAGTGCTGGACTGCCCAAGTGGGTGGGACCAAACTGATATGCAAATAGTTATTTCTCCTCTGTAAAACAGATAAATCCTGGTTGTAGTCCCTCCAGAGTGGAAGAAATTTCATAGAACAGGGTATTTGACCCATGCTCGTTCTCAGTAAAGGGGCTCCCGCATGTTTGGTTATATGTTCTTGTATTTATGTTTGCTGCATTGTCTAATGGATCTTGATTACCAAAATAAACCGATTTCTGACTAGATGAAACGGTTGTCACGTTTAACCTGTTTTTAAATATATAGTACAGTGCAAAAGGCACGCTGGAGCAAATGTCTTAATATGCTAATCTAACACCATAGCCTTTGTTAGCAGAACGCAAGCATTTAGATCACACACTTTGGATATTTGAGCAGCACATGGCACTTTGAATGGCAACACGACTTACATGAGCTGCACCCTTGACACATTTGCGCAGCATCCACGTTTATATATCTGCATGTGTGTCATAGATCAAAACCTCTCCTCCTGAAGCAGTGCAGTAAATTAGGAGTAGTCGAAGAAGAAACATATATATTGGCCAAAGGACATAGCAGTTTCATAGAGAATTAGTTGTATTGATAGACGCCTAAAGACATGTGTGCCAGGGCAAGGAATACAGTTTCAACTCGTAAGCATGTAGGAGCACCTACTTGCATATTTGAGTAGAAGTCAAGTATTCTGTATTGTGAGACGCCAGTCTTAGATCTAAGAACACCTAAGCATATTTAGAAAACAGCTTGTTAAACCTTATCAGCATCTATTCACACTGATGTACCCTGGAATATGTGAGTGGTAGACTTGGATCTGGTGCAACACCCTGCCATTTTAAGCATGGACCTGGAAATTTTGCCCAACTCACTGGCTAACAATTTAATATTATATGGGCTCTTTCACAACTGTTTTTAAAGCCCTCTATGGGCCAAATTATCAAAGATTTGCACTTGTGCAAAAAAGCAGAGCAAAGGAATATAGCACCAATTTTGCTGTTTAGATAATACAGAATGTAGCAAACAGGTTTAGTTCAAATCGGTATTATCAAAAAATAATGTCACTAGGGCAAAATGGAAGCAGCCTGTTTTATTCACTACGTTTTCTGCATAGCAACAAAAGACATGCAGTAAACAGCATTCGTTTTGTGCTGTGCCGCACACATGGTGCAAAAAAAGAGTCTGAATAATGCTTGCCTTAGTGCAAACGTTTTAGATAATATGGATTGCGACAAAACAGGTTTGCTCGATTTTGTATTATCAAAACATTTCCCAGTCTTTTGCAGTGGTGCAAATGTTAGATAATCTGGACCCACGTGTGTGGTCTTAAGCAGGATAAAGTGATGAAACAATGCTTCAAGAGTGTCAGTTACAACTGTCGTTTGTTCTCCTCGTTGAGCCACAGCTGCAATGTATCAGTTATCATTAGTTACACAATCCAATGACACTGTACAGTGCATTCACATTCAATGCAATACCTGCCTCCGTTTAAAGTCAAAGAAATCACAAACAAGGCTGTATAATATAGTATGACATCTGTGTTTATACGTGAAAAACATTGCGATCGCGTGTGTCAGAAGAGAAGCTTATTTGTAAGTAAAAAAAAGTCCTCAGAAATAGGAAAGCAAACGCAGTTTGCCATTCAATATTTAAGAATAGCAATACACGCCACAGTTAAGCATTTGCAACAGTACAAAATAATAACAGCTCAAAACAATTTGCACACTTGTCATGATCTCATTGTTTTGACATAGCCACGTTGTTAAAGAAGAAACACATTTTTCAAAAAGGAAAGCTTTTCGCTTTAAATTGTACCCTGTAAAATGTTAATAATTATAAGCCAGACGATGAAAAAAGCTTCTGCCTATTGGTGATACCTCTAGGGCGGTAATGAGAAATGATTTAGTGCGGGAGCAGAATACTCCTGGTGGCCGAGGCAAGCGGCCTAGTAATGTCTTGGTAGCCTGATGAAAAGTGAATGGGACCCCAACCCGACAACATTGGGCTAACAAGGAACCACAAAACTCTGGGAAGGGTAGCCATATGTGGCCCCTCACAGACCCAAATCAGATGCAGCTCACTGACCCGTGGCAAACTTGCAGTCATGTACCAGCGGGTAGTGGTTGCCCCTCGATAATTATGACTAATGTCCCACGCTTATCTTCAAGCTCATTTGAGAACCAGGACGCATTGACAAAAAAGACCACACATTGGTTCAGGCACACAAGAGGTTGTCTTTCTGTAAGTCTCGGGACGTGCTCGTCTTGGAAGCAAAACGACACGCAGCAACATAGGTTCGATCCACGGGTCTACGATTAGAACCCTCTGTGTATTAAGCGCGTTATAAATAATCTATCATAAATCATAATTAGAGACAATGTTGTTTGATGCATAAGAACTCCCATTCCCCACACTGGCCTGGACTACATTCAGGTATTCTTAAAATCGTGGGACTTGGAAGATGGACTTTTGAGCCTTGGAACCAGATCATAGCATTAATCTTAAATTCACTAGGACTTTTCTGTGGAGAATGCAGAAGGAAATACCTGAAACCCAAGTTTGCACTAAGAAGATTCCCACCATGCAGAATGTAATTCGGGGTGTGGAAACAGAAACGGGAAAAGATGTGGCGATAGTTAGCAGGATAGGAGGGTTCAGAAGAGGGCTTTTTAAGGAGAGGATGCACAAGTGAGTGCTTGAGGGGAAGAGAGAAGGAGCCAGTGGCAAAGTAGTGGTTACAGAAATCAGCCAGGGAAGGAGCAAGGGAGGCAACGTTGTCATTGATAGTTCTGGGGGAGCAGGGAAGTACCTAATTGGAGGAGACTTTCATAGAGAGAAGTAGGGAAGGGGTCAGACAAGGGAGGAATGACAGATGGGAAGGGAGGAGGAAGGGGGAAGAGGAGAGTAAGAAGTGGAGGCCAAAGAGGTACAGAGGGTCAATGATGGCACTGGAGATGTGGAGACTGCAGAAGGATTGGCGAGTTCCTTGCAGATTTTAAACAGTTCGCCAGAGTTGTTAGTGTCCCCGAAGATGTGGGCTTGGGTGTGTGCCCTCTTTTGCCTTTGGAGCTAACTAACGACAGGCCAGTTTGTCAGAAGATGTGTCAAATGCCCGCCACTTCTGCTCAGCAACTCTACACTTGTTTTTCAGAGAGGTGAAGTCAAAGTCAACCTTCCCTTGACCCACGTTACCACAAAAGACAAAATAAGGCATATCTCTGAAATGTGCCTATTTTACCTTTATGATTGTGTTGGCTCTTGGTTTGTAGCAGTGTGAGGTCTGAGTGGGCATTGCAGCTCCTACTCATCCTTGTACTTCTACATTGCAGAATCCAATTAATCACACTCTCACAGTGGTAGAACATAAACATTCACCTATGAAATGTACCTGCAACAGATAGCCTGAAAAAGTCACAGAGGTGAGACATGAAAAATCAGCAGAAGCAGTAGACATGATTAATCTAAAGAAATATCCTATACATATCAAAAGGGAATAAGAACATGGGGACAACCATACAATCAGCAGCCACATCAGAGAACATTCACCTGCAAAATTCACCAACACATTTTGATACAGGTTGGAGTACCTTCCCTGTCCATATAGCTTCAGGGATTGAAGTAACGTAGACAGATTAAGACTCATTGGGGTATGGTGGAATTCTTAAATGTGCAAATGCTAATGCAAACAAATACATAAATTAAAGTGGTTGATGTATTACTGGTTTGAAGATTTACCATAAGGCAAAACAGAAAATAAAGAACAAGAGGAAGAACATGAAGAAAGTGGAAGAAGCAGCGTAGAATATACACCTACAAAATGTAGGATGAACTGATGACCAGAAGAAGGCACATGAAAAGAAGAAGCATCAGAGAAAATTCACCACCAAAAGACCATAAAATGCAGAGTTGCTTGATAATGTTTCTCTTACAAAATATAAGTTTATATAAGACTGCTCTGGTATACTTCGCTGCAAACAAATTGCATGTGTGCCTAAAAATGCTTTGACATATTTCTACAGCTACATAATGCAAATGTGCCTAAGTCTGATTTGGTGTACTACCACACCTGCAAAAAGGAACATGTGCCCAATGCTGAATTTGTGTACTCCCATACCTACAACATTCACATGTGCCTACGATTGATTTAGCATACTCTAACACCTGAAACATATATGCATGCCCACAACTTCTTTGGTCTACAAAAACATGTGTCCGCCTAAGAGTCCTATGATTCTCTTCCCACCTACAGAAATCAAATGTGCCTAAGACTGCTTCAGCGTGCTACCAGACGTCCAAAATACATGTGTGACTAATATTGTTTGGCATTATGCCCATCTATAAATGTCATGTGTGCTTAAGACTGCTTTGATGTAATCCTCTGCCAAAATAGTTAATGTTTGCCGAAACATCCATTGGTGCACATCCCACTTTCAAAATACATGTGTGCCTATGACTGGTTTAGCATACTCCCACACCTCCAAAATGCATGAGGGCCTAAGATTGCAGTTGTGTACTGCTGTGCCTGTAAAATTCATGTATGGCTAAATGTGCTTTGGTGTACTCCTTTGCCCAGAAATTCAAATGTACCTAACACTGCTTTGTTGCACTCCCCACCTACAATGTGTGTTTGCCTAACATAATATTGGTATATTCTAACACCTAAAAAATGATATGCATATTAGTACTTTGGTGTGCTCGCCGATCTACACAAGTCCATGTGTGTCTAAGTCTGCTTATTATACTCTCCCCACCTACACATTGCATGTGTGCCTTAGAATGCCTCGGCATGATCCTGGGCCTACAATGTTCACACATGCTTAAGTTTGCTTTGTCATAATTCTACACCTTAAACATGTATGTGTGACTAATTCTGCTCTGCTGTACTCCTCTCTCTGCATGAGAGACATTTGTCTGAGACCACTTTGGCATACTCTGACACCTTCAACATTCTCATGTGCCTAACACTGCTTTGGCATAACCCAACACCTAATAAATATGCATATCCCACAACAACTTCCCTATTCCAGATGCATTCTGTCTAAAGCCTTCATAGTAGCTACTGTCACTCATGCCAGCTGCTCGTAATCAGGAATCAGGGTTTAAAAGGACCAACCTTCGTGCTTCATGAAGAATTGTTACATAGACCAGCTAAAGTACACGTTGCGCCAGCAACATCCGCACCTCATAGCCCTTCCGAGACCTGGACAGTGGAATTTGCTTCTATCGTGAGATTCTTGCCCACGCTCCCTCTCCCATACCATATCAATCCTCATATATCATTATAATGTGCTCTTGATCGGGGCAGACACTGGGCCTCCTCACGAGTTTGGCTGTAACCCTTAAATCTGGCAGTAGGGCTGTTACCGCCAGATTTAAGGGTCCTCCAAATCAGGGATTCGGCGGATTTCCCCCCAGCTCAGAGCTGGGGGGAAATCCGCCGGAAATGTGCGCTCATACCGCCGGCGGGAAATCTACCGGTGGTATGAGCGTGAAATTTCCCCATTAAGCCCAATGGGGAATGGGGCATTCCCATATGGGCTTAGTGGGGAATGGGGAATTCCAAATCCTCCAAACCCGTGATCTGGCGCTAATAGCGCTGGTGGGTTTGGCGGTAGGGTAGATAGCGCCAGCGCTATTAGCGCCAGCATTACTGCCCAACTCGTGATGAGGCCCACTATCTTTATCCATTGTTTGTTCGGCCTGATCCAATCTCATTGCATTCCCTGACCTTGTCAGGGTGGGTGCAATGCAGCACCGAAGCGAGGCTGTGCCTAGTTCCCCAGCAACCTTGTGAATACTTTACTCTGCAACATCCACAGGCAGGGGGATACGCTGGCATGAGGAAGGCCAGACAAAGGCCCTGTTAACTCCCCTGTTAGTGCACCGGAGCGTGAGGAGTCGCCCCCCTCCCAGGAACACCGGTAAGCACAACCAGTTTGTGGCCACCTTGAAAGGAATCCAAAGTGTCTCTCAACCCACAAACACTGGGCCCATCCTCTATTATATTGACACTCAATTTAAAGTATGGACTGTACACTCCACCTTTATTGGCTTTGTCTGCATTGAGATTGTTCCGCCCATTCTTGTGCTATCTATTCTTAAAACCCATTGTGCAACTGTACACTACTGTTTCCAATTGATTGTCCATCCACCCCCAGGCGTATTACCTACACGTATAAATTGGTCCTTGCCAACTTTGCCGATGTTATCATGTTTATGCTTGTCCAGTCAAATGATAGTACCCATGTATGCTAAGTTTGTACCAGCCTAGTCCTTAGATCCTAACAGAGGAGTTTATATCTATGTTCAAGCATAAATACTGCCCAATATTGCCTATTCTCTCTATGGACTAGCCGATTCTACCAATATCACTAGGCCTGCCATCACACTGATCACCCTGACCACTTTCTTGTTGATCTAGACTAGCCTCTAGGCCGGTCAGGCCTTCCTATTCCAGTGACGTTACCAATCTATGCTAATGTGCGACTAGCCTACTTCGCCAAATGTACCTATCTATGCCAATGTGGGACTAGCCTACATTGGCCAAATGTACCCTCTATGCCAATGCGGGACTAGCCCATTTATGATAAATGTACCCAGCCACGCCATTGTGGAACTAGCCTATTTCTGACAAATGTACCCACCTATACCAATGTGGGACTAGCCTATTTCTTCCAAATGTACCTATCTATGCAAGTGTGGGACTATCCTATTTCTGCCAAATGTACCTATCTATGCCAATGTGGGACTAGCCTCTTTTTGCCAAATGTACCCTCTATGCCAATGCGGGTCTAGCCTATTTTGCCAACCTGTTAGGCCTGCCTTCTCCTTGACTGCACCGGTCTTAACTGCTCTCTTTTGTACCAGCCTACGCTGTAGATCCGCGGCCTGCCCGCTCCACTAATTGTATCTATATTAACCATTATCCTAGCGATTACATTATACCAGGCCCTTTCATCCCATTTACTAGACCAGCCTACGCCATCCTAGAAGCAACTGAGATTTCTATCCCAGTATGCTTATCACAGCTTATAACCCTAGCGCCCTAGGTACTCTACTCATACTCAATATTCTGCAGTGTTCTGTTAGGCTCTCTACCCACTACCATCGAGATCCCTTAAGTGTGCCTAACCCCAATATGATGACAGACGTTTTAGCCATATGTGCACAACCTAGTACCAACTCAAGCTCACTCCTAAATAACCCGTGCAACATAGATACTAGGAATACTAGACTCTGCTCTAGATTAACCAAACTCTTTGAACCTCTCGCTAGATCCGTGTCCCACTCCACTAGGAAAACTATCACTCCCATCACCCAAAATACCACCAGTGCTAATCACCCTTCTAATAAGTCACCTCCCCATGTCAACACTAGTACCATACTGGCCATCAACACAAGAGAGCGGATGCTGCAACCTCCCACTTACCTGCAACAGCTCTTCCTTCCTCCCCACTTAAGGGGGCACTAATAAATGCCAGGTCTCTGGTTGCACACGCCACAGAGATCGCTGACCTGATTTTGGCAGAAAACCTTGACTTTCGCACCATCACCGAGTCATGGTTGCATGATGCAGCAGGCCCTATACTCACATTAGCAGTTCCGGATGGTTACAATATTCTTAGACAGGACAGACTTAAAGCGTGAGGTGGAGGAATCGCCATTATCTATAAATCTAGCCTTTCCATGAGACTTGCACCCTCCCAAAATATCCAATCTTGCGAAGTTCTTACAGCCAAACTTCCACTTATCAACTCCCAGTCCCTCACTATTCATCTAATTTATAGACCCCCTAACCCCATTGGGACCTTCGAAGAGGATATCTACATGTTACTCTCTTACAACCTTAAACCACATCGCAATTACTACTTCTAGGCGATCTCAAACTTGGCTTCAACGACACACTGGATAAACTTGCCATTTCTACTGCCAACATATTGTCTGAACCTGGCCTGACCCAAAAAATGTGCACGCCCACTCACAACAAAGAGAGAACCTTAGGTTGGGTAGCTGACTACAACTGCACTGCCAATATTATGTCTATCTCTCCTCAAGTCTGGACAGACCACTCCCTCCTGTCTTTCACACTCACGACAACCAGACCTCTCCCCCCAGTTATTCCTACTGCCCCTCCTAGTTTAACCTGGAATAAAAAGAATATCACAGTGGATAAACTTATTCCAGCTATTCTACCCACCCTTAACTCTCTTGCAGACAGCTCAGATCCCGGAACACTTGTTGACAAATACAACAAAATCATGCTTGCATGAAACACTTGTGTATGAGCGCGATAGAAATAAACGATCAATATCAATATCAATGCTAACATCGCTTGACATCATTGTCCCAATTATACTTAGACCAAGCAAGCCAAAAACACATTTGAGCAAATGGTTCACCCCACAGCTAAAAAACCTACGACAAATAAAAAGGAACTGTGAAACCTCCTGGAGATCATTCCCTTCAGAAGCAAATAGAATAAAATTGAAAGAAAGGTTCATGCGGTTACACTGACATGTGACCCATGCGCCCAAGTTTTACCGAGAAAGAAGACAAATGACCCCTTTTTCCGTGCTCCAATGTGATTTTTTTCGTTTATTTTTTCTTTTTTCGATTTCTTCAAAAGTATTGCACATTTGACAGTGCCCTTTGTGATTACACATGTTCCGACGGTGTTCCCGTCTTTCTCAAATGAGGGCTGGTCATGTTTCATTTGTAAATTATCATTTCAATTTTTCTATAACAAAAGGTTATATTTTGTATATGACATAAAAGCATTCACATTGACCATTAGATATAATACGCATGTTTTTAAACAGAATATTAATAGACAGCCATATTTGTATATTTTGTAATTATGTCATTCATTACAAAAATCCCCATTCAAAAGATTGGCCATTGAGGGAGGGGTAAAGTGTAGGAGTGTTTTGAGGGTGGTAGAGAGAACATCAAAAAATAAAATAAAATGGTAAAAGAAGGTTAATTAGTTTCAAAGTAAACATTCAGCAATAGTACCACATTCCATCGCTCTTTAAGTTTACTTTTAGGTTCTTGAAAAACATGGTTTGTAGGGTATTTAGGTTCAATCCAAATTCGTTTACCCAATGGTGCTTGTTTGATTAGATAGTCTTTAGGTCTTTGGTATCAAGTCACGGGTTAAATCCCAGCCTAGTCGAGGATGAAGAATAAAAATAATTAAGGACATATGTGTTTGTACTAGAGCCTGAGTTACAAACGCCTGCAATCTAAGTGTTTAGCCCAACACTTTCAAAGGTTCAATGTTTGGTTTCTCAGAGATGCGGAATTAAATAACCCTCTATTCAAAATTCCAAACTGTTATAAGAGCAATCCGTATTCAATCGTACAAAGTTTTCATCATGAAAGTGACAGTCTTCCCCTGAATTAATATAACGTGGATACGCTGCATGTGTACTCTTAAGTCTTAGCAAATTAATGGCCTTTAACAGTTCGATGTTCCAGTCTGTTCGTAGTAGTTCGGTTTAGCTGCAAACAGATCCCCACGAACAGATCACTAAAACTTCCACTCTCGAGGTAGAAAAAGTTATTCTCTCGATTAAGCCTTCTAATTGCCAGGGCGACCTTTGTCCAGCCCACTTGATAAAAGGGAACTTGCTCCTTTTATCTCCAAACTTATCATTGCCTCCTTTGCATCAGGCACCATCCCTACCAACCCCAAACAAACATGGGTGCTCCCATTGCTAAAAAACAAACCCTAGACCCACTCATACCAACTAATTACTGCTCCTTATGACAGTACCCTTTCTCTTAAAAATTCTAGACAATGTTGCCTACCTTCAAATCCAGAAATACCTAGAACTTCACCACCTTTTAGGAGCCCGAAAATCAGGCTTCCGTCCCCAACACGGAACGAAGACTGCCCTCATCGACCTCAAGGCCCAGGTAGATGAGCTAAGGGACAAGGGGAAATCAGCCCTTCTTCTCCTCCTCGACCTCTCAGCTGCATTTCACCTTGTGGACCACAAGGTCTTATGCAGCCATCTAGACTCAGCTGCACACTTCTCCAAGGAGGCCATAGTCTGGATCGAGTCATTTTTAAGGGATAGGACCATGAGGGTCTTGTCCCCTTCAGCAGAAGCAGACCCCATTCTGATCAACTGTGGGGTGCCCCAGGGTCCTTGAGTCTCTGCTACGCTATACAGCATATTCACTAAGCCCCTTTTCGATGATCTGGACCATCTTGGTATCACCTACACTAATTATGCAGATGATACCCAGATTCTCCTCCCACTTTCAGGGGATTACGTCAATGATTTGGCCTTGGTGAATAGAGTTTACCTTATCATCCAGGCATGGATGGTGACCCTTTGTTTATGCCTGAATGATGATAAAACGGAGCTCATTATCCTGGGCATCCCCACCAACCTCAAAAAACTAGGTCAGGATTGTTCCTCTTTCATAATCGATGGCAATCTCATCAAAGTAGCCAACGAGGTAAAAACCCCTGTTTTTTACCTTGACTCTACTCTTTCCTTCACCAAACAAGTGAATGCTATGGCCTCTGCCACCGCTTACACTTCTAAGCTTATTAGAACCGGCAAACCCTTTCTCTCAGACTACACTTGCATTATCCTGCCCAGAGCCCTCATCCTCTCTAGGTTAGATTATTGCAATGCCCTTTACATTGGGTCCAATAAATCGATTATCCAGAGAATCCAAATTCTCCAAAATAATGCTTTTAGAGTGGCCCTTGGTATAACCAGAAGATCACACATATCTGAGGTCAGGCGTCAAAACAACTGGCTCTCGACCCATAAAAATATCTAGCTAAAAATTGCTTCACTCACCCATAAAGCTCTGAATAATGCTGCTCCTAGCTATCTCACTGAGAGATTCCGGAGAAGGACCTCCATCCGACCCATGACACTAGCCAACACCAACTGCCTCACCATCCCTAGATTTAAGCTATTGAAGGTTGGAGGCAGCAGCTTCCCGGTCAAAGCTGCCCAGTCATGGAATGCCATGCCACCCTCACTCAGAGAAGATCAATCAATCCTGAACTTCAGACGTAAGTACACTAACTGGCTCAAATCCACCGATCATTAAGGCCCTTTGTATTTATTGTTTGCTGACATGCTTTGTATGTGTACCATTGCTCTACTGCTTCTCATGTGTAACTTATTCCTTTAATCTAAGCTTTGTATCTCCTTGTATCCTTCTGCGCCCTAATACCCTTGGGTCGGGTGCGTATTATAAATGAATAAACAAACAAACAAACCAATCACACTGACTTGGTCAAAAAGCACAACAAAATAATGAGAAACAACTTTTAATTATAAGTGACATTGGGGAAAAAAGTCAAATGTTTTATAACTCACTTTACATGCAAGCAAAACTGAACCTGCTACAACTGAACCTTAGGGGAAACCCAAAATGTTCTACTTGTTGAATGCTTGGAAAATCCTATGAATCAAACCTTTTCCACCCATGCCTATTTCTAAGTAAAATAACAAGCCTCAGGTAAGCCTTTAAACTCTAATTTGGGGCTGATGACCAGCTGTTGCTGACGTTGTGGCTTTAACCAAATGCGTAATCATTATAGAAGAGCTTGAGTAAGGCCCGCCTCAACCGCCTAAATATTAGGAAAATCAGACACCTCCAAGCATCTCTTAACCACTCTTGTCTTCTCTATACTGGACTACTGTGCCAGTACCTTCTTTGGTCGGCCCAATTATGCTTTCTTTTCTCTCGACAAGAACATTCACTTCTCTACCAGGACTCTCTTTGAAATCCCTCACTTCACACATATGTCCTCCTACCATCTCCATGGTGCATGGCTGATGATGCCAAATAGGGGCAGATTGAAATGTCTTCTCCTGGTTCACAAATCTATGTATGGTAAGGCACCACTATATATTCCTTTATCCAACTCTACAAGCTTTAAAGTAATCTCTGCTCTACCTCCTCGGCTACCCTTGTGGCACCTCACACACCCTGTGCTTCCTCTTGTTTCCTCTCTTTCTCTCTTTTTGCTCCACTTCCATTGAATTATCTAGCCTCGGACATCTAAAAACCATTTCAACACTTGTTTGTTCAAAACTAAACTAAATGCCTACGTCCTGGACTCAGTGTTGCCCTCTGAATCTACCTCTCATCTGCCTTCTAACTAAAAAAATGTTCATGCCTCTAATCTGCTTCTGTCCTCTGATGCTCTGGTATTGCCTGCATTGCAAATATTTTGACTCACTCTTGCCCCATCAAACACATTCCCACAGCCTTATGCTGATCAACGCTCACTCAACAGTTATGCGTGCAACAACTTTGACACTCACTGAAACACGGTTTACCTCACCCCCCCCGTGTTTTTGATGTCAACCTACCCGCAGTCTACTGCATCCAACATATCTACTTAGCTAGGAAGGGCAAGAAGTGGAGTAGCAATAATCTACAGGCGCAGGTTAACATACTCCATTGTCTCCTCTCCCAGAATACAACACCTCCCACCTCATCTACAAACCACCTAACAGGAATGACTCTTTCATTGCTGCTATATCCAACTTATACTCCTCTGCCAAAGTACACCACTCCCATATTGTCTTTCACATAATTTTTAAAGTTGCAGAGTCTCAAGCTGACAACCACTCTCAATGCATGTTTTTTGCACTGACTGGATCCATATACCTTAAGGAAATTGGTCTATAGCCCCACACAGAACAAGGGCAACACACCTGAACTTAGACTTTACTACATCATCTCCTCATATTACCTGCTTACACCCTATCCCATGTGACTTTTCTGACCGAGCCACCATCCCACTATCAATCACCCACTTGACTAAATCTTATAAAGGTCAGGCTAAACGCCCCTTACTCAAGGCCACTCATTCAAACTCTTCAATGAGCAAGATACACACTTCTCAGACTTTTCCACCAAAGACTGCCTGCGTTCTACTTGAATTACTTAACAACACTGCTATGAAACTGGTGGACACTCATTCCCCTCTTAAAACCAGCTGCGATAAGACCAACTTATAAGCCTCTTAGTTAATCCCAGAGCTCGCATCCAACAAACGCTCTATCAGAGCCCTAAATAACTGGTGGCACATAAACTGTAAGCCTGGAGATCTTACCAACCCCAAATCTCTCTGTGACAACCATAGGATTTTGATTATCAAGTCTAAAGCTGCTTACTACTTGACCACTATCATAGGTGCCTCTAACAATAGCAAAGCGCTCTTTGAAGTATTAAAGCATTGTACCAAACCATCACCCGAACCCTAAGTGCCAGCAACTCAGGAAACATTGGACAGCATGAACAACTTTTTTTTAATCAAAGAATAGACAAACTCCAACAGATCATCGACTCAACCTCCCAAAACAATAGCCCACCCTGCACTTCAACATGCATACTGCCCCTCTCAACCAAATACTTCCCTCTTTCTAGCCGGACCTTTTAAAAATAATCACCTCAAACATATTTCCTTTTCTGACAAAATCATCCAGGCCTCCATCATTAAACAATGAATGAACCCGGTGCTCAATGAACTCCTCCTCATCATTAATGCATCCTTCACAGGAGTGTCATTCCCAAACACCATCAAGACTGGTCACATATGACCTCTTTTAAAAATTAAAAAAAACCTAGACCTATTCCACCTGTCCAACTACAAGGCCATTATGAACCTCCCATTCATTGGCAAACTCTTGGAAAATGTGGTTGCTACACGAATACGTACAGGGGTCAAACAACTACGCCTCCTTAATGCCTCCCCCAGTGCAGCAGCCAACAGCCACAATCTAGGTGGTGGATGATGCCCTTTAAATTCTGGATAAAGGTGGCTCATGCCTTCTCATCCTCCTTGGCCTCCCAGGTACATTAAACACTGTACAGCACCACATCAACTTCTCTCTCCTCACCATCAGGATGTGATTCTCTGGCACTGTAGTGAATTGCTTTACCTCCTACCTCTCACACAAACTCCATGTCGTCCAGAAGTTGTGTTCTAACCGACTCCCAGTTGTCTGCAGAATCTCCCAAGGCTTCATTCTCTCACCAATCCAAGTCCACAGACATCAGTCCTCACGTCAGTTTATTTGTCTTCACCGGGTCCTAGATGATGATTGCTTACCAAAAACTTTAGCTGCCAAAGTCTAAATGTGTCCTCATCTGTCCCTCGCTAAACAAGTTGTCCAAAAAGGGCTCAATGATATGTGCCTAGAAGGATTTTATCCATAACTCTCAGATTCAGCAACATCCTTACGCTTCACCACTGTCAGCAGCCTGTGCTTCCAGAAACGGATAGCCAAGAGGGCTTAAACGGTCTGGCTCCAAATACCTACCCATTGCAAAATGGAACACCTCTTCCTGCTCCTCTCACTTGGCTCCCCTAAAAGCTGTCAACCACACGTCAGCATTTCTTATTAGTACCTGGTTTTGGGGAGCCAGCCAATCTGGTTACTTAGATTGCCGGGGTGAGAAACCTGATAACTGGTCCTCTACACCACCATCTTACCCCCACCCTCCCCTTCGCTCGGTCACCGTTCCCTCCCCTCTCCACACATCTATCCCACACTCCTTATTGTTTGGCAGTGGCTCAACTGCCACATCAGCTTCAGCCTCTAGGTTTGCCATGTAAATGGAAGAGGGGGACATGCTTTGAGCCCTGTCTAACAGGTCTGTGGTGGCCATGTTAGTTAAGTATTTTTTATGAATGAACATTCATACAAAATACATTTCTGTCAGCACCCCAGGTTTGCGGATTGTAAACTCAGGTGCTCATAGCAATGATACCTGAACCGCCTGGCTGGATCAGGTGGTTATGGCACTGGGGTGCATTGTTAAGGCCGATACTGTACTCGAGCCTGCAACTTGGGCCCCGGACCATTAACAACTGATCTGGCCTGCTGGATTGGGTACCATTGCTCAATTATGGGTTTGCAGAAATTTGACCATACCACCCCCAACCTATGCAAACTACATTGGCTTCCTCTCCAGGCAACAATACTGTTCTAAATTACATGTGTCATCAAAAAAGCAGTCACAATTAGGACACCATCACACGTGGTGGTTAAGCTCCACATAGCTGATGGCCCATGCTCCTCATGAAGCAAATCAACCAAATGGCTTGAATCACAAATCCTCAGCAAAGAGAGGACCCACAGATAATCCCTCTCTTTTCATGCACCTTTCATCTGAAATTTGATCAGGTTACCAGCTCGCAATGCGACAACAATTCTACAGTTGTGAAAATCTCTTAAAAATTTGATTTTTCAACAACACCCAACCAAGGAATAAGTCCAATGGATACACAATCTACCCACAGACCGCAATTCCCAGCACTGAGCTACTGGCAAAGGATGAAAGCGAAAATCTGGCTACCCACACCCTGTACATCACTTTGCTGCTCTCAAGCCAGGTCCCTGCATAAAACAATAAAATACTACTCCAGATGTAGATAGGGAAACAACATAAAGCATGTTTATCGATTCAAGAAATAGCATTAATTTACCCTGGAAGGTTTATTTCAATAAAACATCTCTTTTGAGGTCTGGCTTGCCATCAGAAAGAAGGAAATAAAATGTAAAAAATGCCAGATTCTCAGTCATACTTAAAAAGTGCAGCCTGTGCATCCTGCCCAAAACACTCAGTGGCGATTATGGGAGGGACATTAGAGCTGCTTAAACTGGGGAGAAATGTGCTCAATGGTGTTTTAAAGATCTTGCTCTGTGTCCTTGCTGCTTGTACAATGAATTATGTTCAATGTTGTTGGGTAAATTAAACAATTTATATTGGGAGAAATGTTTTATTTCCATTCTAGTTTTAAAGTGAGGGTGCTTTCCAATGTTGAGCTGCATCATCATGTGAATTAAAGGCATGGTCCAGTAAAAATGTTAATTGTCCTTACGGGTCGGCCATGTTTTTATAAGCCTAAGTGGCTCGATTTTAGAAAACTTTCCTATGGACCTTACCCGAGTTTTCGTCCATTAAACGCACGCGAAAACAGACACCAGGGAGCCGAAATTTTGTGATAATCCTATCACTTGCCGCATCACCCTGGCTGACCTGCTTCTGCGGCACTAAATCAATTCCCCCGCCCCTGAGCCTGTCATCAGCAGACTCGTACCGCCCATTTCCCAATGCCAAAGCACGTCTTGTGTCAACATTCGCTGCGCTTCAGCTAATGACGTGTCGCCATGGAAATGGCAGGACGCCTCTTTCCTCAATAAGTATAAACAGACCGTTTCACAATACACAGCAGCAGATTTTCGATTCCATTCCTCTCTCTGTGTTACTTAGAGTATTTTGTGACTCGTTTCTGTGCTCTGGTCAGCTACCTTCACCGCTTGTAGCCCGTGTGAACACCTGTACCATCTCGGTAAATTATTTTACTTTGTTTACCACACAATGGCTACAATAATGCCCTACATGTACGAGCCCGAGTATACCGAGGAGGAACTACTGGAAAGGGAAGCACGCGAAAACGATGGGGATTCGGACGGCAGTTGGCAGGACGAATCAACAGATGAAGAGCCTGGGCCTAGTCGCATGGACGGCGTCTCCACCTGGTGCGAGCTAATGCCAACCGAGGAGGAGAACTGCTGCTGCAGCGAAAACTCGGGATGCCTGGCCTACATTTCGGAAGGCGAGCCACGACCGCAATGCATCACCGAGCTGCCAGACTTCAGGGCAGCCTGCCTCACACGGGCCGTGTTGAGAATAATGATGGTGCTTATGCACGAACTTCGCGCAACTGTTCGTCCTCGTAATCCGAGTAACGGGTAAGTATATTCTGCTTGTCATGCCACTCCTATTTCATGTTCTTCTAATATATCCAAAATGATATATTCATATCATAGTAACGCATGAAAGTCGTTCAATAGTGTGAATTGTCTAGATAGCATTTGTCCGTGCAGAATGCCATTAGTTACAAGAATTGTCATTGACAACAAACGTTTATTAAACTTATCTTGGTCATTTAAAAACAGTTTGTTTCATTCCTTTTCACAGGTGGTACAGGCTGGTGGCCTATCGTTCCTTTACATGGTGGCTCCACGGGAGGCTTGGACACCGCGTTCGAAGAGTGATACCTGCCTGTGCCGTTCGTGCCATAAGAGAAACGTTCCCGAGTGACAGCGGTCAGTACAGGAGATTTTCTCTCGCTGTGCTGCAACCTGACCTGTATAATCTTTAAAGTCTTGTATTTTTGTGTCATGAAAATAAGATACAAAATAAAACACCACATATATTTTAACAACGATTGTTTCGATTTTTTAAATGAATCAAGTCTGTCTCCATTCAAGGATGGACGTCAGACATCCGTGCTCCGTATGGGTGAAGGTCTGGTCGCTGTGAAGCAGGGTGGTCACTATCTATCTAAGCTAACATAACATATTCCCGATAATGCATGCACTAAATAACACTTGTTCAAAGTCTTTCAGTAGGTTATGTCTCTATAAAAGTCACACATGTATCTATACTAACAATTACCATTGGATTATACAGGCCTTAGGGTCTTGACCACTATAATACACCGGTTGAAGTGATGGTCTGTGCTCACAAGAATCTCCGGTATGTGGCATTTGTTATTGATAAGCATCGATATACTATCAAAGGCGGTTCGCGCCAGTGGATGAGCGCTGGCATGGGGGGCTGTCACGGGCGCGAAAGGCCAAGGTGCCAAACTGCATGTACACTTCAAAAGGTATCCCACCCCCAGGGGCCATCGGTCACATGGCCTCCTCAGACCCCGTGTCTCCAGCCAGGCCTCCCCTTGAAGCAGGCCGCCCCCCCTGCAATCCACATAAGTGTGTCTCCATTCAGCAGTCTTCCTGTGCCTTATCTGCACGCCCCAGGCCCCTCCATCCCACCCACCCTCTATCAAAGGTGGTTTGCGCCAGTGGATGCGTGCTGTCACGGGCGCGAAAGGCCAAGTTGCCAAACTACATGTACACTTCAAAAGGTATCCCACGCCAAGGGGCCATCGGTCACATGGCCTCCTCAGACCCCGTGTCTCCAGCCAGGCCTCCCCTTGAAGCAGGCTGCCCCCCTGCAATCCACATAAGTGTGTCTCCATTCAGCAGTCTTCCTGTGCCTTATCTGCATGCCCCAGGACCCTCCATCCCACCCACCCTCTATCAAAGGCAGTTCGTGCCAGTGGATACGCGCTGTCATGGGCGCGAAAGGCCAAGGTGCCAAACTACATGTACACTTCAAAAGGTATCCCACGCCAAGGGGCCATCGGTCACATGGCCTCCTCAGACCCGTGTCTCCAGCTAGGCCTCCCCTTGAAGCAGGCCGCCCCCCTGCAATCCACATAAGTGTGTCTCCATTCAACAGTCTTCCTGTGCCTTATCTGCACGCCCCAGGCCCCTCCATCCCACCCACCCTCTATCAAAGGCAGTTCGCGCCAGTGGATGCGCGCTGTCAGGGGCGAGAAAGGCCAAGGTGCCAAACTACATGTACACTTCAAAAGGTATCCCACGCCAAGGGGCCATCGGTCACATGGCCTCCTCAGACCCTGTGTCTCCAGCCAGGCCTCCCCTTGAAGCAGGCCGCACCCCTGCAATCCACATAAGTGTGTCTCCATTCAGCAGTCTTCCTGTGCCTTATCTGCACGCCCCATGACCCTCCATCCCACCCTCTATCAAAGGTGGTTTGCGCCAGTGGATGCGTGCTGTCACGGGCGCGAAAGGCCAAGGTGCCAAACTACATGTACACTTCAAAAGGTATCCCACGCCAAGGGGCCATCGGTCACATGGCCTCCTCAGACCCCGTGTCTCCAGCCAGGCCTCCCCTTGAAGCAGGCCGCCCCCCTGCAATCCACATAAGTGTGTCTCCATTCAGCAGTCTTCCTGTGCCTTATCTGCACGCCCCAGGCCCCTCCATCCCACCCACCCTCTATCAAAGGCGGTTCGCGCCAGTGGATGCACGCTGTCACGGACGCGAAAGGCCAAGGTGCCAAACTACATGTACACTTCAAAAGGTATCCCACGCCAAGGGGCCATCGGTCAAATGGCCTCCTCAGACCCCGTGTCTCCAGCCAGGCCTCCCCTTGAAGCAGGCCGCCCCCCCTAATACCACGACATACATACGTCATTCATTCACAAACACACCCCTGTTTCTAATACTTTATAAACCACTTGATATGTCTCATGAGAACATCTTTGTGCTTTGCAAGTCAACTCCTGAACGTGCTACCTGGCAACCACTGAGATCAACGCTAATCTGCTCATCGTCGTACTATCCGTGAACTTCTGTGACCGCTTAGAGCAAACCCATCAGTGTGCTACCTGTGGCCACCCACCTATTCTCCTGCAACATACTGCTCTGCTTGCTGAATCCAACTGTTTGTTGGTCAAGGTAAGGCCATGTATCCTAGTCATATTTTGCAGATTTTTAAATTTCTATCTATTTGCGAGTAGAGTACACAATAGTGCTATGTTCATTGGTCTCATTGCTATTGACTTGAGTTTCCATTGCTATGCTATCAATAGATCTATTTATTTTCATCTGTGTCTATTGTCATCAAATTGCATCCTTCGGGGGTCCAGTCTATAATGTAAGCATGTTTCCTTCTCGTGCAAGACAGAACATCCAAGGGACGAGTCACATGTTCAGATTTTAGTCACATCATTTATACGTTTCTGCAACTTATGCAAATACTAAGCCGCACATAATGAACTGGTATAGTTCCTGCGACCAAAACAAACCTTGCATTGATCATTGTATGATTCATTTACTTTTGTATCAAATCTTTATTCTTGAAGATTGTATAATAATGTCGATATTTTCTTTTCAGATTTATCAACAATGCCTGCCTGTTCGATTAGCAGTGCCCTTCGAAGACCCATGCGAAATCTGAAGGCACTACAATGCATTTATTCCCGAAAACTGTTGATCGTATAAGAGAATGGGTCAGACATTGCGGATATCCACTGGATGAGTTGGAAAGTAGAGTCCAACAAGTCTTACAGGACAAGAGGGGTGATCCATACTGCATCTGCAGCTCGCACTTTTCCTTGGACATGTACACAACATCTTGGGTAACAAAGAAGAATAAACGGCGAATGACACGGAAATTGCTCGAAAACGCTATTCCCACTCTATTCGTCCACATTCCGCCACCGGTGAGTCAAGTGTCCGGATTTAGCTTTAGGCCTTGCGGTAGTGTGTAGGTAGCCGAATGGATTAATTGATATTGTAGGTGTTCTATCCCCTGTAATAATTTCGATATTGATATGAGTGTATAGTTTTTTTAATAATGACATTTATCAATATATTCTTTTTCGATTTCATAACCCACAAACGCAATGTATATACATGGGGACAGGGAACTGTGCTGTATTGAGCATTTTTCAAGTATTCTGTCGCCTTGCATGGCTATTTTTAATATTGTCATTTCATTATCAATCATTAATTTACCTTTACAACTTCTTGACTATCCCTTGAATCTGAAGCAAGAACATTCTACATCCTTGACGTGGTCGCAGTTATCAACCACTTCTAGCGCGTATCAGGTAATCTTACTAGGCTAATCCGCTAGAGACTTGTTTTATGCATGTCAAGTAATAGTTTTATTCTATCGTGTAATTATTTTACCGAATGTTTGGTTAGTGCTTTCCAATTGATATACACCTTAGTTATCGTCCACTGGTGTTTGTTTTCAGCTATAATTAGTGTTATCCATACTAATGCAAGTACTGTCTTTCAGGGAGAAGCTGAAGCGTCCGCCACATCTACAACATTTCTAGATGTTCTTCACCAGCAGGAGGTATGGATACTGACAGCTCCATCGAGCGTCATCATCAGAGCTGGAATTCTTGTTGTTTGATTGTTCTACACAATGTTTCATTTGTGGTTAGCCGTTGATATGTACCTGTGCTGTCGACCCCAGGTTTGTGTTATGTTTTCACTATTGTAATCCTCACTAATGCAAGTACTGTGTTTCAGGCAGTTGATGGAGCGTCAACCCCTGCACTTGATGCAGAGCCTGACATTCAAGTAATTCCAGGGGAAGTGAAAGCGGGACCATGCGTATACGAATCGGTGCAACAGCTTTCGGAAGTGCGCACTACATTTGCAACATCCATAGATATTCTTCAGCAGCACGAGGTATGGATACTGACAGCTCCATCATGCATGATCATATAACGTGATTCCATTTGCTATACTTTCTTCCCTATTAAGGCAAGTGCTGTGTTTCAGGGAGACGACGGAGCTTCCACTACAATCACAACATCACATTTAGATGATGTAGATGTAAATAAATCGGAGAAATAAGTCGATGAAATGTGATCATATTTAGATTTTCCTTGATTCTTTTAGACAATGCATCATTTGTGGTTATCTCTTTATATGTACCTGTGCGTTCGACCCCAAGTGTGTGTTATGTTTCCAATATTGAAAACCATACTAATGCAAGTACTGTGTTTCAGGGAGACGACGGAGCTTCCACTGCAATCACAAAATCCCATTTTGATGATGCAGATGTAAAGGAATCGGAGAAATAAGTCGATGAAATCTGCATATTTTTTATTTTCCTTGATTGTTTTAGACAATGCATCATTTGTGGTTATCTCTTTATATGTACCTGTGCCGTCGACCCCAAGTGTGTGTTTTGTTTCCAATGTTGAAAACCATACTAATGCAAGTACTGTGTTTCAGGGAGATGCTGATGCCTCCTCTCCAATACAACCATTCATGGCAGTCCATGCAGAGCCAGAGGTATGGATACTGACAGCTCCATCGAAATAGATCATCACTGGTCGAATACTTGTCGTTTGATTGTTGCACACAATGTTTAAATCGTGTTTGGCTATTGAGATGTACCTGTGTGTTCGTCCTCACGTGTGTTTTATGCTAACAATATTTTGATACATAGTAATGAAAGTACTATGTTTCAGGGAGACGATGGAGCCTCATTCCGTGCTTTCTATGCCGATACAGAAAATATAGTCGTTGCAGCACAAGAGGAAGGGATGACATGCGGAAACGAATCGGAGCTACAGCGTACAGATGTTGAAGGTCGAGTCAAAAAAGTTGCAAAGAAAAAAAACAAAAAAAGGTTAGTTACAAACAGTTCATAACTTTAAAAAAATGTTTGTGCTGGGGACTATTTTATGTTTTTTTCGAGTCAATTGGACTACACTTTATCTTGTGTTTAAACTGAACATCCCTTTTCCAATCTCTCCTCTAGTTACCCGTGGGTGTCAGAGCTATACATACACAGACAGTGAAGCGAATGAGAGATGTTGCTTGCCAGACCATGTACACTATGGAGGAACTATTAATTGAGGCGAGGCGTGTTCAGGCTCGAGATGCTCATGTCCAATGGCCAGAACATGAATTAACTGTGTTTGGAGAATACAGCAAAGTTGCATTGGACCATTGCTACAGTGCGACCGCACCACCACAAGAAGATGATATTGAATGTATTGAAGATAGCTCTGAAGTAGTTGCAGATCAATTCACACAATCTACACCCGCGAAAAAATTGCCACCCAAAAACCTTTCGACATTGTTGTGTTCTCCCATCAATGTTGAAGTAACAGATGTCGAAATGACAGAGAATGAACCAGCCGCAGCATCCATAGACGCATCAGAACTTGATATCAGCGATATTATTTTCCAATGTGTTGAAATCTCCACAACGCCACAGGCTGAAACAACGTTGACGCAGGATGACAGTCTAATGAAAGAGAGCAAATACATTGTATTTGACAGTTGTTTGATGAAAATTATAAGTATGCTGAAATGTGTGCATTCCGTTAGAGGGAAAGTATGTGGGAAGCCATTGATTAATGTGACTTGTCAAATAAAAGGCAGTAACGTCAAAATAAATGCCGCCTGTAGATTAAATCATAGGTTCTCATGGTCTGCACAAACAATGCTGGGGAAAATGCCAGCAGGCAATCTACTGTTTGCAGCTGCATCACTTTTTAGTGGCTCCAGTTTTAGAAAGTTAGAGGCTTTCTTTCAGTTTGTGGGACTCCATTTCATTTCTAAATCGCTGTACTACATATACCAATGTGATTATCTGTTTCCGGCCATTAGTGATGCTTGGAAAATTGAACAATTGTCTCTAGTAAGTACATTTGAAGGGAAACTTTTCAGGCTAGCCGGCGATGGACAGTGCGACAGCCCTGGATTTTCTGCCAAGTACTGCACCTACCACTTTCAGGACATGGATAGTAAGAAAATTGTGAGTTTGGTGGTCGTGCAGGTAACACAATGTACATCCTCAGTGGCCATGGAGAAACTAGGATTTATAAAATCAGTGGAATATCTACAATCAAGGGGAATGCACATCAACCTCATAGCCATGGACAGACACGTTTCAATTGCCAAGACAATGAGAGAGCAGTTCCCGCTTATTAATCATCAATTTGACGTATGGCATCTTGCTAAATCAATCAGTAAGAAAATCTCGGCTGCAGGAAAAAAAAAGGTTTTGAAAGTATTTTGCAGTGGTCCCAGTCTATCACCAACCACCTTTGGTGGAGCTCAAAAACTTGTGAAGGGTCAGTGGAAATACTACTTGAAAAATGGCGGTCACTGATGCACCACTGTACCAACGTTCACCGCTGGTCAGAAAACCTACATTTCCACCAATGTGAACATGGCCCTTTGTCCCCAGAGGAGGCAAGGAAGAAGAAGTGGTTGATTCCATCTTCACCGACACACAAAGCCATTGAGAAGATTGTTTTCGACAAAACTCTATCAAGAGATTTGAGAGGACTGACAGAATTCTGTCACACAGGAGATTTGGAGGTGTTCCACAATATGTGCCTAAAGTACAGGCCAAAGCGCTTGCATTTTAGCTTTCGGGGCATGAATCATTTCACTCTACTAGCGGTCTTGGCCCATAACAGCAATGTCGGACGTGAACAATCTAGGACTAGGGGTAAAGTAAGGATGCCTCGCTACACTAAGGTGTTTTCAAAACAAAGTAAGCAATGGGTGATCAAACCAGTCTATGATGAAATGCAGTTCGACTTTGTGAAAGGCCTTGTTGTTGCTGTGTTAGAGAAGCACAGATATGGAATTTTGGACGTTTCTGTGCAGAGCAGTGATCCATTGCCACCGAACATTGCAACTGTGCCATGTCCACCCGAAGCACGCTGGTTGTGAAGTACAAATCCCGGTTTAAATAATTGCAATACAATTGTCTTTTTGTAAATAAATGTTATTGTACAGTGTACCTGTAACCCTAACCCCTACCTTCACCATCATGTGTGGCGAACAAGCTGGGTGTCATCTTTGAATTCTCTCTATTCACCTCATATATGTGTATGTATATATTTTTGTCATGTCTCATCTCATGTAAATGTAAATGCTGCGCACTGTTGCGCACTGTTAACGGAGGGGAGGCTTGCGTATTGCAAATAATAAAACAAACAAACAAACAATAAATCTCACTTTTAACTCAACTCCTGCGGTACTTTATACTTTCCCTGACATTCCGCCAAAAATTAAATGTCTCCATTTGGGCTGCAAAGCTCGCAGACAATGGGGACAAAATTGGGGGCCTTAGAACGCACCAAGCTGGCCGTGGCATTTGGGAGAGAAGCGAGTTCGCATTTGCACATTGAGGCGCACTACATAGAGACATTCTAAACTTCAAGTTCTCACAGATGCCTTTACTACGGGATGTTGCAAATAAAGAATGCGAAGGACAGCGGCTTTGATTTTCAGCTCGCGCCCAGAAGAGGCCCACAAGTCACACTGGAAGTATAAGGGTCTATTGTTTTTTGACCTTGAGACAGGGACCATGCCGAATGAACTTCATTTGAAGGGGGTGCGCAATAACGTAAGAGACGATAAGGCAGAAAATTCAGAAACTAGACCGAGTTTCATTTTAGTTCAGTATACGAAAAATCGTTGTCAAGAGCACGTCCGTTTTACAGACTGCATTACGCAGAGACACAATGGAAATTTCAAATATAATGTGAGTAAATCTTTAGACGCTTTTATACCGGAATGAAGAATTAATGAATGGATGCATGAATAAATGAATGAATGAGGAGCTAGGAAAAGCAAGGAAAACGTGTTCGTAGTGGGCACATGGGCATGCAGGTCCACTGGTCTCACCGATCTCGGTCCTTGGCCCAGCCACTTTTCCCTGCACTGCCTACCTGCACTACGGGACTCTCTCTGTATCCTTTAGGCCCTTTCTCCTGGCCTTTACCTTGCACTTGCCACCAGCTGGCCCTATTATTTATCTTGTATGCTACTAACCATGTACAGCACTTTTACCCCCCTCTCCCCTTCCCCATGCGTGATCTGAAAGACACCTGGCCTAGTAGGATCTTTGTCTGTCTGCCCTTGTTCCCCCCCTGCCTCGTCGCGCCTTGAAACACTTGTGTATAGGCGCGTTACAAATGCCATATCATATATCATATCATTCCACACGCATGTAGACTGTCGTTTCTCATTGTGTGTTGGCCTCGATTTATTTCGTTATTTTTCGCATTGATTTTAGAGCCGAACATACTCCATTGAACTATCCTTGCAAGCAAATAGTTTCTGATCGGCCGTAATAAATAAAATGAGTAATATTAATGAAAATCGGCTGACGAGACTAATTATAATTTTTTTGTTTTCATAACAGGTATTTGCTCCCCTTCTGCTACTGTCATCGGTTTGAGACACCGGCAGACGGATTCTTCAATAGACACCTGCAGCTTTGTGTGGACAACTGGAGCACGTTAACCATATTATGGGATGATCGCCAAGGGCCCACATGCCCTTACGCTGTACTAGTGGCTAGAAGCAACATGTCAACCTTTACGATGGACTAGTGCCTAGTTGATGGAACAGCCTTGTGGTTCACCATGCTTCAAAAGTGCTTATTTTAATGAAAAGCAACACCCTGTGTACCATTGCGTATACAGATAAAAGAAAATAAATGGCTTTCGGAGTTCATATGGCAATTGCTGAATATTCTCTAAACATTTAATGTCAAATAAATGTACTTTACCAAATGTACTGTGTTGCTGTTTGATTTTAAAGTACAGTTTCATATTCCGAATTGTGGCGCGCTGTGTTGTGAGATGGTCTGTGTTGGTTTCCGGGTTCTGTGTGGAGTCGCGTAGAAGACGACTGGGCGCGTTTGCCTACGCAGCACAGTAACGTCACGGAGAGAGGCGGGGAATATGAATGTTTTGATAATGTCAGGCTCAGGGGCGGGGGAATTGATTTAGTGCCGCAGAAGCAGGTCAGCCAGGGCGATGCGGCAAGTGATAGGATTATCACAAAATGGCGGCTCCCTGGTGCCTGTTTTCGCAAATGCGTTTAATGGACGAAAACTCGGGTAAGGTTCATAGGAAAGTTTTCTAAAATCGAGCCACTTAGGCTTAAAAAAACATGGCCGACCCCTAGGGACAATAATATTTTTTACTGGACTATGCCTTTAATACACAATATGCAGGCTTGCAATTCAGCACATTCCATTAAAGCAGTAAATGTCACTGGCTTCATTTTAGAATGGGCCCACACAATTTTCCAATGGACACATGTGCCTAAAAGTTGTATCTCTGACAGTTGATTTGTGTAGGAAACATGAAACTGCACCCATGGATCAAATGGATCTTGAACGTTGAATTTCACCAAACAAAAAAGATATATGTACAATTGATCATATACAGCAACGGAATAAGTTAAAATGTTAACGCTGTGTACCAAATAACAAACATGTTTTCAAAATGTAAAAGAAATATATTTTCTTGCGATTTTTTAAATGACATTGCAGGCCTTCCTCATGAGCTAACTCCTACTGAAGAGGTGAATCATCACACACAAATGGATATAGAAGAATGAAGTTCACCAAACAGAAAACACATATACCAACAATGGCTAGCATACAGCTGATGAATACAGTCAAAAATTATGATTTAAGATTGCAGTTTACCAAATAACCAACAGAGATCCTGGCATTGGATAAAATGAAGCCAAGGCATATAGTTAACACTACGATCATCAGATGTCCTGCCAGCGGATATCATAGAGCCAAGGAATGCAGTTAAGAGTGTGATATTATGTTATGTTATGTTATGTTACTTGCCATTTATATAGCGCCTTATGTATAATTGGTATGACCTCAAAGCACTGGTAGGTTGAACGCCTTCAGGAACCGCAGTTCGAGTCAGTAGAGAGAGAGAGAGTGTTGTATAGTGCGTGGGCGCACTGGATATGTGTGCAGCTGGTGTGGTATTTGCTTCTTAGCGGTAGGAGTGGTGGTGAGTAAATCAGTTGGATGTGTTCGGTCTGGAGGGTGGACACTCATACTGAGTTATGGCTGCATTAGGCCTGAGGAGACGCCTAAACTAGCGATATGTGCTCAGCTAGCTGTGTTTAATTAGGATGATGAGGAGTTTGTGGGGTCATGTTAGTATGAGAATAGCTATACCGAATGTGTCATAGTATAGCTGTGTTCTAGTTGAGTGATGGTGTATAGGAGAGAGTAAGCCTAGTAGTGTGATATGGTGGTTATCAGTAAAGCGCCTGTGACCAAGCCCTCCATCTGTACCATCTGCTCAAGCCGTTTTATTTACTTTATCCATTCCATCCACTTCATCCGTTCCATTCATTTGATTTGTTACATCCATTCTATCCACACTTACCCTCTATCCGCTCTATACACTTATCCCATCATCCATTTCATCCACTTGATCCACTCCATTCACTTGATCCATACTATCCACTTGAACCGCTCCATCCACTTAATCCGTTCCATGCACTTCATCCGTTCCATCCGTTCCATCCACTTCAACCATTCCATCAACTTCAAGTGGTCCAACCACTTCAACCATTCCATCCACTTCATCGGTTCTATCCGGTTCCATCTTCTCCATCCGTTCCGTCCACTCAATCCACTTTATCTGTTCCATCTACTCAATCTGTTCCGTCTACTCCATCCGGTTCTATTTGGTATTATCCGGTTTTGTGTACTCATAGTTCCAACCATTCCAACCATTCCAACCATTCCACCCACTCAATCGACTTCATTTCTTCCATCTACTCAATCGGTTCCATCTACTCAATCCGTTCCGTCTACTCAATCCGGTTCCATCTACTCCATCTGGTTCTGTCTGGTGCATCCGTTCCGTCCGCTGCATCCACTCCATCTGTTTCATCCACTCCATCCGTTCCATCCATTTCAATCATTCCATCCACTTCTTCCATTCCATCCACTTCATCTGTTCCATCCACTTCATCCATTCGATCTGGTTCTATTTACTCCATCTGTTCCATCCACTCAATCCACTTCATCTGTTCAATCTGGTTCCCTCTACTCCATCCGTTCCATCTACTCCATCCGGTTGAATCCGGTTCCAGCCACTCCATCCACTCCATCTGTTCCATTCTCTCCATCCGTTCCATCTGTTCCATCCACTCCATCTGCTCCGTCCACTTTATCCGTTTCGTCCACTCCATCCGGTTTCAACTGTTCTATCCACTGCATCTGGTTCCATCCGTTCTGTCTGTTCCATCTGTTCCATCCACCCCATCCGTTCCATCCACTCCACCCACTTGATCCATTCTACCCACGTTATCCACTCTTTCTGTTCCATCCACTCGCTCTACTCTATACACTTCATCCGTTCCATCTACTGCATCCGGCCCATTCATTTCATCGATTCGATCCACTCCATCCGTTCTGTTTGTTCCATCCAGTCCCACCACTCCATCCACTTCATCCGTTCAATCCACTTCATCCGTTCAGTCCACTTCCTCTGTTCAGTCCACTTCATCAGTTGCATCCGTTGCATCGGTTCCATCCGGTTCCATCCGGTTTCATCCAGTTCCATCCAGTTCCATCCATTCCATCTGTTCCATTCATTCATTGCCTCCATCCACTCCATTCACTTGATCCACTCCATCCATTCCATCCATCCACTCCATCCTTCCCATCCATTCTATTCACTTCATACGCACCATCCATATTCATCCGTTTCGTCCACTCCATCTGTTCCATCCGTTCTATTCATTCATCGTGTCCATCCACTCCATCCTCTTGATCCACTCCATCCATTACATCCATCCACTCCATACTTCCCATCCGCTCTGTCCACTTCATCCATTCCGTCCACTTCATCCACTTCATCCATTCCATCCACTTAATTAATTCTACTCAGTCTATCTGTTTTAGTTACATTATCTGTTTTAGTCATCATTCTATTTGTTCAATCAGGTCCTTTTGCTCTATTGTTTTCTTTGTTCGACAACTTTGGGTTTCTGTTTATTGTGGCTATTTATTCCGTTTGTTCTAAGCGTCGTTTCTTTAAGGGAAGAGCCACATTTTCAGTAATTTGCGGAAAGACATGTAGTCTTCGGTTTGTCGAATGTGGGGGGGAAGCGAGTTCCACAGAGTGGGGGCCAAAACTGAGAATGATGATCCTCCTAACCTGACTGAGTTGGTGTTTGGTATTACTAGGAGGAGGGCAGAGCTTGATCTTAGAGTGCGCGGTGGTTGATAGGTTTTTTGCTTGTCCTGTAGGTATTGAGGTCTGGTTTTATGCATTGCTCTGCGGAAGATGCATACGGCTTTGAAGGTCACCCTTCGTCCAAACGGGAGCCAGTGGAGAGTTTTGAGAGCTGGAGATGTGTGATCTCTTGGGCCAAGTGTTTGAACAATTTGGCTGCAGCGTTTTGTGCTCTTTGTAGTTTAATGAGGTGATATGCTTGGACTCCGAAGTAGAGGGAGTTGGCATAGTCCAGTCTTGAGATTACAATAGATTGGACAGCAGCGAGTCTGTTGGCAAAGGAGAGGTAGGGGAAATGTGTCTAAGAGTTTTGAGGTGGTAATGGCAAGACTTAGAGACGTTGTTGATTTGGTGAGAGAGGGTAGGTCAAATTCTAGAGTGCATCCAAGGTTTTATACTAAGGTTGAGGTAGCCAGTGGATTGCCCTTGGATGATGGCCAGGGTAGGCGGAGGGGGAGAAGCTTGGTGTTGCTACACACCATGATTTCTGTTTTGTTGGGGTTTAAGAGGAAGTGGTTTGTGGTCATCCAGCGATCAATGTCAAGGAGGCAGGCAGCAAGGTTACACTGACAGTTAGGGTTTGAGTTGAGGAGTTTTAAGATTAATTGGGTGTCGTCTGCGTAAGTTATAGCACAGGATATTGTGCGAGTGGATTATTCTTGGGAGGGTGGACATATAGAGATTGAGCAGGAGGGCTGATAGGCATGCTCCTTGTGGAACTCCGGAAATTGACTGGTCGGGCGGCATAAGCAAAAGTTTGGTTCCTATTGTTGGGGAAAGATGCTATCCACTTGAGAGCATTTCCATGGATTCCTAGAATGGAGGCGGTCGAGGAGGATTGAGTGGTTGACTGTGTCAAAGGCGGCGGATAGGTCTAAAAGGATTAGTCCAGCACATCCCGCAGAGTCTGCACTGTTCTTAAGGTCGTCCCAGATTGAGGTCAGGGTGGTTTTGGTTCCTTGTTGAGGTCTGAAGCCTGATTGGGCAGGGTCTAGGAGATTGTTGGCTTCGACAAAGGCATTTAGTTGGGAGTATGCGGTTCGATCGATGAGTTTAGCAAGGAATCTGGTGTTTGAGATGGGGCAGTAGTTTTTGGGGTCGAGAGGGTGGAGGAAGGTTTTTTTAGAAGAGGCTTGACATGAGCAGTTTTGAAGACGTCAGGGAAAATTTCAGAGGAGAGGGAGCAATTTATGATAGTTCTTGCATACTCTCCGGCACAGGTAGATGCAAATATTTCTTTGAGGGTTTGAGGATGGGCAGGTGTCTAGGGGGGACCCGGATGGTTTCCGGGCAGAGAAAAGTTTCAGAAATTGGTCTGTTGATATTGGTGTGAACGAGTCGAAAGTGGGATGGGTTGCAGTTGCTGTGGCAGGTGGGGGGGTGACAGGTAAGGTGGGTGGATTATGTGGCGGTGTCATGAGGGGAAGTTGGTTGATTAGAGAATTTGATCTTTCGAGAGCAGTAGTGTAGAAGTGGAGAGAGAGTGAGTCGCAGAGTGACTGAGATGGGGTCGATTGGGTGGTGGTACAGCTTGGTTTGGTGAATTCAGAGATGATTTTGTGGAGTTCCTTGCTGGGGTTTTCGCAGTTGAGAATTCGAGATTTGTAGTTGACTTTTTTTGCTTTTCAGATTTTGGCTTTGTAGAGGCGATGGTGCCGGGCCAGGGTGGATCTACTCAGGTTGGTTTTATCTTATCCTGCAGTTTACCAAGGAACCAGTAAATATCCTCACCCAGGACAAGCAGAATGTTCTGCAGCAAACCTAGCAGAACATTAATAGTGCCAGAAAGAGCCTGTTTTGTTACCCTGATATCCATATATTTTTTGTTCACTTTAATGCTGTTGAGTGGAATAATCTATAATATTGTGGTGATATTTGCTGAATGATGCTTTTAAGTGCATGCGTTTTTTTTCTGCCAGCTTGCCTGTGCATGCAGGTGCTATCCTTCCTCCTTTCAGTGACCACGAGGCAGCATTCTTTCACCCCCCCCCAGCACTGCTAGGTAAGCCCTGTTCGGCTCTGATGCATATTTTATTCATTTCTATAAGCGTTCCTGATGACAAGCGCACACGCAACCCTAATTACATTTGTTGGCTTTACTACTGACAAGGGTGCATGCAGCACCATCTTGGAGCCGGCGCTTTAGTGTTTCATCATCTTTGGCCAGGGGGACTGGTTCCTATGCTGATAGCCCTTATCCTACAACATGGCTGACACTATTTCAGTTGGCCCAAGCACCGAAGTGCCCCTTCATCTTCCAGCTGGGGCTGCCGCATGATTGGCTGCTCTGCAATCAATAAGCCAATCGGTAAGCCTACAGGCTCAAGCCGGCCCACCACCCAAGGCCCTCTCTAAAGGCCCCTGCCTTTGGCTGTCCAGGCATGAAGGGATTCGGAGGGTCCCCCTCCTCCCTGTACCCCTGCAGCACTTCACAGAACTTCCACCAGGCATGCAGCCTGTTCCTGAACAAACTTGTGCCTCTGGAACTTTTCTCTCTTCAAGTAATATGTGTAAGTCATGGCTGGCTATTGTTTAATTTACTTATTTTTTTATTTGAAATTTTATAACTTCTTTAACGTGCCCAATGCGTGAAGGCCTCAGGGCACACATAGAACAAACAGACACAATCACACAGGGGCGGCAAAGAAGCCAGAATCAAAAGATGGGAGCTGAGTCGAGAGGGAGGTTGAAGAGGTGGTTCTTCAACATCTTCTTGAACTCAGTTGCAGTTTCGACAGTTCTAAGAGCAATGGGGAGAACATTCCAGGCCATCAGCCCTTGAATATCAAAGTGGTATTCATCAGACTTCACCAGCCTAAACCTGGTCTGCACAAGTTTGGATTGATTGATAGATCTTAGGCTGTGAGTTGGTACATATGCCTGTAAGCCGTCCCTCAGGTTTTTCGGCGCTGCGTTAGTCACACACTTTAGGGTCAGCATGAGGATTTTATGTGTGATGTGATGTTTAATGGGTAGCCAGTGCAAATTCTGCCTAGAAGCTGATATATAGACATGTTAAGATAAACCAGACACTGCACGTACAGCTCCATCCTGCACCACCACAGTAAAACAAAGGTTCGACCGTAATAGAAAACAAGTTCTTAAAAATCACAAAAGTTTGTTTAAAGTATTTCAGTGTTATGATTATTTCACTGAGATTTTGATGTGAGCCAAAACAAAATTCTAGTAGCCTACAGAATTTATATTTGAATTTATTCAAATGGTTACATAAGGAAAAAAACATCAGTATATATCCAAATTAATACTCACGACGAAAACAAGAAACATATTATAACATAATTCAATCAACACACACTGTAAGAAAGTAGATAATATCCCAAAATGAATGAAGTTAGGGACAGGAAAAAAGTGTGAGAAAAATATGTGGTAAGGAGAAAGGGAATTTTTTAGAGAAGAAAAGGACAGGAAGGAGTATATTCTTTCTTCTTTCCAAACTCGTAAATTTCATAAGTTGATAGTCTTTCTTCACTCTTTATTCGTAATTCTCTGGGCAGGTCTGCCTATGTTCAGGTGTCCAATTGGACATCTACCACACGTTTCGGCAATATTGCCTCCTGCCAGGTAATAGTTTCAAAGAGTGCCTTCCTCAGGGCCAGTAGTCCCTATGGGGAAGCAGACACAAAAGAAACAAATTAAATTAAAATTAAAATGAATTACTTGTGGCTTACTGAATTAGTTTGGCTGAGACATCAAAACATTAAGTTATATTTCTATTTGACTGCTTTATAACTATGAGTACCCGCAAATGTAGCTTACCCAATCAATCGGGCACGATCTGTAGGGAACTGGCCAGGGATAACTTTGGAGGAGCAAAATTCTGCAAATCAGGCAGGTAAACTGCTAATGACGCACTGGTGGAGTTTTCACGTTGATGCCTTAAGTGCAGGTGCAGTAAATCAAATTGTTGAGAAGAATGGGCGAAGTACAGTCCTGTAATTTAAGCAAACAGGAATAATGTCTGTAATGCTTCATGTTGATGGAAGTACACCAAGAGTGTAACTGCAGAGACGTCATTGCGGAATGTCACCAACTTAATTTTGTGGCTAGACAAACATAAATGTTGTTTGTATAATGTTATAGACAAAAAATGTACAGAACGGCAGCATACCTTATAATTGCAAAGTTTTCCGATCCCCATGAAGCTCAAACAAATGATGCTTCAAAGAAGGAGGGGAGACATCTTTGCATGTATTTAGTCAAGCGCAGACTTTGCAGCATTGGACTGTGAAAAAAACACAGGGGGTAATTCATAGAAATCAGCGCACAAGTGGCGCACGCGGCTGGCGCACAGTGTGTGCGTGCGACAGTCTGTGCCAGCCGCGTGCGCCAAAATCCCTTTCTGCGCACAGCGTATTCATGGATTTCAACATCCATTACCAGCCGTGGTGCAGAGTGGTGCAGCGACCCTGCAGCACCGCCAGTTACGCACCCCAACTCCTCCCTGTGCGTCATGTACAGCGCACAAATCCCGTACATGGCGCACAGGCCAGTGGACCAGCGTACAGGCCCCCAACCATGAAAACACCTATAAAACTCCTTGTGCACCCCTCCGAAAACACGTTCCCCGCTGCGCGGGGAGAATCACACGCGATTGGCCCTGTGCGAGTGGCGTACGTGTATTTCGGGGGTTTGCAGGGAGTTTCACACGTGATAGGCTCTGTGCGAGCGGGGTACGTGTATTTCGGGGGTGCGCAGGAAGTTTCACACGCGATTGGCCCTGTGCAAGCAGGGTACGTGTATTTCGGGGGTTCGCAGGGAGTTTCACACACGATAGGCCCTGTGCGTGCGGGGTACGTGTATTTCGGGGGTTCGCAGGAAGTTTCACACGCGATTGGCCCTGTGCGAGCAGGTACGTGTATTTCAGGGGTTCGCGGGGAGTTTCACATGCGATTGGCCCTGTGCGAGTGGGGTATGTGTATTTCGGGGGTGTGCGGGAAGTTTCACATGTGGTTGGCCCTGTGCGAGCGGGGTACGTGTATTGCAGGGGTTCGTGGGGAGTTTCACATGCGATTGGCCCTGTGCTAGCGGGGTACGTGTATTTCGGGGGTGCGCGGGAAGTTTCACATGCGATTGGCCCTGTGCGAGCGGGGTACGTGTATTTCGGGGGTGCGCGGGAAGTTTCACATGCGATTGGCCCTGTGCGAGCGGGGTACGTGTATTTCGGGGGTTCATGGGGAGTTTCACATGCAATTGGCCCTGTGCGAGCGCGGTACGTGTATTTCGAGGGTGCGTGGGAAGTTTCACACGGGATTGGCCCTGTGCGAGCGGGGTACGTGTATTTCAGGGGTATGCAGGTAGTTCCACACACGATTGGCCCTGTGCGAACGGGGTACGTGTACTACTGGGGTTCGTGGGTAGTTTCACACGCGAGTGGCCCTGTGCGAGCGGGGTACGTGTATTACCGGGGTTCATGGGCAGTTTCACACGAGATTTCGCTGTCAGAGCAGGGTACGTGTATCCAGTGGGGTGTGCAGGGAGTCCCACAAGTGAATTGGCAGTGTGGGTCCGCCCAGGTGTGCCCTCTACCCCCTCCATGGCGCCAGCAGGCAGCCCACACCACAGGGGACTACCCAGCACCCCTGGTCATGTCCCGCAGGCAGCCCATCCACCATGGGCATGCCCCCCAGCCATCCCACATGTCACCTTGCACTAGTGATCACCAACTCAAGTCCCCCAGTACCCCCACCCACCCGGCAGTGAGGGTCACCTGCCAGCAGGGCCCGTCTCATGTTCCCCAGAACCCCCATCCACCCAGCATTGAGGGTCAGGGCCAGACTCGTGTCCCTCAGCACCCCCATCCACCCAGCATTGAGCGTCAGGCCCCGACTCATGTCCCCCAGCACCCCCATCCACCCAACATTGAGAGTCAGGGCCCGACTCATGTCCCCTTGCAACACGAAAGGAAGCTGCACAATCATGGCCCTCATGTGCACCAAAATACCACTGCACGCCACCCCAGTCTTGACATGCAATGATTTCACCAATCCACCCCACACCGACATGCCTCTGTCTGGACACAACTCAAAAGTCAATCATGTACATCAACACATATCCGTCACACACACACACTGTTTGCCATAGATTGTGTAAAACTACAATTTTACATGCATGAACCCAATGAGCAAATCCCACACATGGAATTAAAATATCAAAATTTATTATAAACAAAATCAATGTAATGAAATGAAAGTCAAATAAATAAAACAAACATGAAATGAAATGCATGTCCAAAAATATGAAAAATGAAATGTAGATGCAATCCAAATAAATCCTGAAGAAAAATGGTCCAAAATCATTGTCCACCAAAACAAATCCAAAGGAAAAGTAAAAATCAAAATCCATTGCCCCATAGTGAAATCCAAAGAAAATGCACACATAAATCCAAAGTCCAACTATGTACAATCAATTTTGAAAGGGTCCATGAGCCCAACGAGAGAAATGAAACCTGTCTAAAAAACTACCTAAGAAAAGAACTATATACAAAAGTGTGGGGCATAGTCCAATCACCCCAAAAGAAATGAAACCTAACACTAAAAACTATTTACAATGGTGGCAGGCTAGTCCGACGGCTCACTTTCCGATGTCCCGGGCCAGGGCATCAGCAAACTCCTGCTCAATGTCCTGGAGGCGGTCCTCTTCCATGGCTCCGAGGGTTCGCAGGGACGATGCCATGTTGGACTCCAACTCCCTGCGAATAGCCTCAAGGCACTCGGCCTGCCTCAGTACCCTCCGCATGGAGTTCTCCACCCTGACCATTGTGAGCCGTGCCTCTTCTGCCCGCCGCCGCTCCGCATCTACCGCAGTCACACGGAAGACACACCCATTCCAGGGTCCTCCTGCCCTCTGGCCGATGCCTGCCCCTCTGATGTCAATGGCCCCGAGCCATCATTGCTCCCACCTAGAGCCTGCTGCTGCTGCTGCTGTCCATGTGCCCTGTCCAATGATGCCTGCACATCCTCCATCAGCTGGTCTCCAGTTGTTGTGGTGTCCACCCCTGCTGGACCGCCGACTCCTGACTGTGGCATGGATGGCATCTCCACCAAGCTGGCTGCGTTGGTCAGGCCAGGTCCACAGGGGGCCCTGGTGGAATCTGGGCCGGAAGACGGCAGGGAGAACGACTGGCTCATAGTCTGCACAGAGGAGGAGAGGTCCGCTAGAGTGCGCGACACATGTAGGAACCCACCGACCAGGGACCCTCCCAACAGTGCCACGTCACGACGCTGCTGTTCATGATGGCGTGCGTGCTCAACCCAGGAAGCACGCACGTCATCATGAATGTCACGCGTGTGCAACGCGACACCAATCAGGATGGACCCCATACGGTCATGGGACCCCTCGTCCGCAGGTAGTGGAGAGGCAGATGACGTGGCACTCCCCCCGACCTGCGGACGGGCCTGGGACGGGGCATCCCTGCTGGTGCATGGTGGTGCAGTCACAGGGTCAAGGACAGCGACATGCACAGGCCCCTCTGCGGTGACCTGTGCTGCCTCCTGACCCTGGCCCTGGACTGCACTACTTGCACCAGTGGTACTAACCCACCAGGCTCCATGTGTGGCTCAGTAGCGGGCTCCTCCTCCTCTGTGGAGACCACCAACCTGGATGTCTCTGCACTGTCTTCCGCCATTGCAAGCCCCTGTGGGGGCTCACCCGGCCCGTCCACTACAGCCGTAGTGGCAGACACGGCACCAGTCCCCTCGCTCCCGGATGATGGCAATTCCTGGGAGGGTGGCTGGGCTTTGCGTCGCCGCCCGGGGGAGGCATCCCCGCTGCATGGCTTCACAGCGCCGCCTCCGCCCTCTTCTTCACTTGACGCTACATAGAGGGAGACATAGAACACAAGCATCAGAGTACAGTACAATATTCCCCTAGACAGGAAGCAATAACACATGAGTGGCACTGTCAAATGTCACTTCCATCTTGTCCCTCCACGAACACATGGGTGAATGCACGCAACACACATGCAGAAACAGACACGGAGCATGCAATCAACATCAGCATCCATATACAAGGGCCACTTTTAACCAAAATGTTGCCTTCAAACTCACATGCATCATGGCTCACACTGATCCCATGCACACACATCACTGGAGGGTCATGCATCATGGCTTGTACACCACAGACACAGTGGATAGACACAGTGACCGCACTGCATGAGTGAATCTACACATCATCACGGACATGTGTCATGCATCCATGGCGTTTCAAAGTCACACACACACTTCTCAGACATACACACATGTGCACCCTACGTGTACATGAGAGCAGCACCCATCCCTCACCCCCCCTCCATGTCCAAGAACAGAGACTGGCATGCATTCATGTGTGCATTCCGCATACAGCTCCCCATGTTGCATTGGAACACATGCACCATCCATGTGGTTCACACATTACTGGTCTCAAATGCATAACCATGATGTCCCTGCACACACACATCCATACATGGCCTATGTCACACATACAGGCAAGTATCAGACTATCAGCACACTGCAACATGCCCTGTCTCACACAGCAATGCTTGGCCACTTACCGCTCAACTCCAGACGGGTCTGCCTCCGAGGGATCTGGGCGTGGAGCACTGGGCCTACGCATTCCAGGATCCTCATCTGGATGTTGCTCATGCTGACCCAGCACCCCTCTGCATCCTCTGCCTTCACGAGGCGCCGGGCCTTGTAGAGGGTCCTGGACCTGAAGTCCTCTCAGCGATTCCGGACGTGCTTGATGTCGGCGGTTGCCACCCCGTCCGCGTTGATGGCAACCACCATATCCTCCCAGATTCTCTCCCATCCTTCATTATTGGTGCATGATGTTCCGAAGAGGGCATCATAATGCCCCAGGACATACTCCACCAGGACACCAACTTCCTTCTCACTGAAGCTGGTGGCCCTCTGCCTCTCTGGCTGGGGGTCGCCAGTGGTCTCAGATGGTGTTTGCCCCGACATGGCGACCTTCGAGGCAGGCGTGGGTGGGCAATTGGGTCCTGGGGCTAGGCTGTGGAGTGATGGTATCCCAGTCGGGAGTCTTCTGTTCCAGCAGGGGTGGACACAGCAACTGGACCCCTGCAGATGGCTGACGTGCAGGCACCAAATAGCAGGGCATGTGGGGAGCAGGCAGGAGGCAGCAGATGGCTGGTGGGAGCGTGCTCAGGGCTCTTGGGGGCATGGAAATGGCCTTTTGGGCAGGAGCGTGGTCTTCCGTGTGTTTTCACGTGGCCAGCTTGATACGGAGTGATTTGGAACGTGAAAAAAGTGCACGTTAGCGTGAAATCCGAGAAAAGGCCCTTAGCGCGTAAGCTCGTAAGTGACGTTACGCATGCGGGCGTTCCCCACAACATGGGTGCATTGTGAATCAGCACGTGAGAAAACTGCACGTCACCGTGCTATTGGAGGAAAGGGCCTTAGCGCGTAAGCGCGTAAGTGACGTTGCACGTGTGGGCTGGCTTAAAAGGTATGAGTATCACGCTATTTTCTTGTACGTGCTTTTTGTGGAGAGCGAGGATGTGTTTCTTGTACTTCTTGTTGGTTCACACGTGATTACTTCACAACATTTCCAGTTCGTACTCCCTGTTTCCTCAGACTGCATTCTTTTCTTCTTTTGGCGGGGTTGTTTCTTTTTCACGCTCTTTTTCAAGGCAGACGGTGAGTCGCGCACGTATTTTCCAACTGTGGTTGCCCCCGTGTGCCCCCGTACTGCTTCAGAGGTCATTGTAGGCTGTGTGTAACACGCGTACGCTTATTTTTGTGTTTCTGGGTGTCACAGCGTAGTGCAGGTTCATTTTTCCACGCATGTGGTCTACCAGGGGTTGCGTGAACGTGTAATTTTGTTTTTGGGTTGCCTGTGTATTGCATGACCCGTCATCCTCCCCCAGGGGTCACATACAGCCTTGCTAGAGCACTAGGGTACGAATTCCATCTAGTACCCTACCCCTTTCACCTCAATTGCCCAGGACAATTGTTTACTGCAACTCCCATACGCAAAATAACATCAGTGCCATGGTTGGGAGGCGACCAAGCAGTAAGGGAGGCAAAGGTGGCCGACCTCCAAAAGGTTGGCGTGGTGGGTGCGGTAGGGGACGTGGCCAGGATTTGCAGGGTGCCCCTAGAGCCCAGTGTGTGGAGGACCAATCGGGGCCACCTATGCCCCCCCAATGGTTTTGGGAAACATAGCTGACACAATTCCAGCTCAGCCCTGTTGCCCCGGCCCATTTTGTCACCTCAACTGGCACAGGATGACTCCCAGGCTGACTTCCAGGTCTGCAAGTATAATCCACGTGTGGCGGTGACAGTTGCTGTCACCAGTCCACGTGGATCTGGGGCAGCAATGTCATCTGCTGCCCCAAGTAGCCAGGGTGGGGAGGCTGCAGGGGTAGCTGCAGCTCAATCTACCCCACCTCCGAGTCTCCCAGCCGGGACAGTGTCGGTCCAGGTCCATCACATCGACGTTGGCCCTGCCAACATCACCCTACAGCCAATGCCTGCACCAAGACCTATGGTCATTGTGCCTTTACAGGCTTCTAGTACCCAGTCCTCCTGCGCTTTTGCCCCTACTGACCAGAGCAGCATAAGCCACTCAGGATCCGCACCACCTTCCAAGAAGAAGAAGAAGGGTGCTTTTGCACTACAGGCTGAGACCCCAGACACAGCTACACACTCCAGCATGTCAAGGAAGCCTAGCTTCAATGACGCCGAACTTGATGCACTTGTGGCCTATGTGTTGACACATAGCTGCAAAATGTTGGTTACTGCAGGCTGTAAGACTACGACTGCTCAACGTAGGGTCCACTGCCAGACCATCGAGGACCACATTAGTGCCCTTGGATTTGTGAGGCGCACAGCTGATGATTGCTACAAGCGGTGGAATGACCTTAAACGCTGAGCAAAGAACAAGCTGGCTTCCAATCATGCCTCTACTCTGGTGACTGGCGGTGGGTCTCCACCAGAGGACGACCAACTCACTGAACATGAGTCTGTTGCTGGAACATTTGTCACAGAGGAACAGATCCAACGCGTGGGAGACCTACCACATTATGAGGCATTGTCCGGTGAGTGCCCATGCAAGTGTGTGTAATCCATGTGTATGTGTCTTGGGTGATGTGTAATGATTGAGTGCCAGGTGAGGGTGTGTACTCCTGAATGGTATGGGTCACCAATTTGCTTCCTCCAAACCATTCACTGGCCTTGGGTTTGGGTATGACAGTATCCCTTCTGATCACAGTAGCCAATTAGCACCACATTACTGCAGTTGCCCTTGAACTGTCATCTTGCAACAACATTGTTCTGATTTTGCAGTGTTCATTCAGCCTGATTGTTTTAATCCTCCCATTTTTGCAACGCATTTTTCTGCCCTAATGCCACATATGTGACATGCTTCTGTCATAGATTACAACCCACATTGGCCCACATTTATTACCTTGTTATGGGAATGATTTGACCATTCAGGCTGATTGAGTAAGGGCCTGCTCACATTAATTTTTGGGACCTGTTTGAATTTGCAACATGATTGTTATTTCCTGTCATGTTGAAGTGACCAACCATTGATGTATCCATCTGCCTGCCATCACTGTATTATTACACACTGGATGTGTTGCAGTGTGTGACACATGCATATTTTGTCACACTATTTTGCATTTTTCATCTCATCATGTCAATCTCACATGGATGGGTGACAGTACTCATTCACTGACATATGGCTGTACTTGTCAAATGTACCATGGCTATGCTACGTGCCATCTTTGTGCTGGCATGTGTCATGTTTTTGGATTGCCCATGCCACTCACCGGCTAATCTGTGATGCCAGTGCTATCCAGCATGCAGCACATGTGTTGCTTTTCCATCTTGGAGTCCTCAGTGTCTGCTTTTTGCCTCCCCTTCCAACTCATTGACAGTGCATGCATGCCAGAGTTATAGTCGTGTGGGACATGTGTTATTCATGTACTGGATCTCTGCCTTGTCAGGCCTATGTGTGTGCTATGGTGCTCATGCCTGTTTCCATTTGTTGTCTTTCATGTTTTTGCAGGTGATGACGCACTTAATGCTGTTGAGGTGGAGGAGATGGTGCAGACCCAGGAGGAATCTCAGCCACGACCGGGCACCAGTGGAGGACGTGGTGTGGTGGTGGGTGAAAACCCTATCCTCCTGCAGACCATACCGTCCATGGGTGTCTCTGGGTGCACCTCCCCAGACCTCTATGATTCAGGTGCTGAATCGGACAGTGGGACTTATGTGCTGTGGCAGGTGGGTGTTTCTGGCAGGGATGCTGTTCTGACCAGCACACCTGACCGGGGGTAGCCCCTCTATGGGGATGTCAGTGTTGGTAACTCCGCCTTTGGCGCTTACGGTTGCAGGGTCACACTCCACTACATCTGATCCTGTTCCTGGGCCAGCAGATCAGAGGGGGAATGCAGTCCTGCAGCCTCAGGCAGTGCCAGCACAGCAAGGTGCAGAACACCTTACCCCAAACAGATGTGGTGCCCGCCGACGCGGTGGCCGTGCGCCACCAGGCAATACTGTATGGGAAAAAACTCCATGTACAGTATAGCAGCACAACAGGGAGCATCGGTTGAAATGATGGCTCAGGCAATGGAGAGGGTGGCCACTTCCATTCTCCTCCCTGAAAGGCAGATGGAGCAACAACAGCAGGCAACAGACTCCATTTGCAAATCACACAGGGAAGACATGTTGGCGTCCAACAGGGACCGACGGGCGGCGCTGGAGACTCTGCATGAAGCCATATCTGTAGAGATATCTGGGCCTGGCTGTCCTCCTCCTCCTGTGGTGTCCCACGACCACTGCTGCGAGGAATGCTATATTCATCGTAGCGTCTGATCTTGTTTGTGTTTGGGCGCACTTTTATGCTGCGCGGGGCCGCGTACGCCTGCTTCCTGCTGGCGTACGTGTTTCTGGATTAGCGCGTCTTTTTTGGCGCACGCGTTTCCCCTGTTCGATTCCATGAATACGTGTTATAGGTGTGCATGTGGGCGTTCTGCGCATTTACCTCCTGTACTTCCCCGTAACGCCCACATTTTCACGCGTTGTTCCCCATTCCGCGTGTTACGCCCCATGTACCACCCACTTTTGTTGTGTGCGCCACGCTATGTGTGCTTTCACTGTGCACGTAGTGCACGCCATTTGATGACGTGTGCGCTCGCGTGCGCCACGCACGATTTTAGCGCACATCCCAGGATTTACACGCGCACAGACTTCCATGAATCGATGTGCATGGCTTTCGCACGCTTGCGCTGCGATTTTCGCACTTGCGCTGTGATTCGCACGCTTTGCACTCTTGCGCGGCAATTTTCGACACACATTAATTACATGAATCGGCTTGACAGTTTGAAAAACAAAACTGAGTGTGCAGCGGAGCATTGTTAAGATAATTATAGGATTGGAAAGTGCGAGCGGTAAATATACTAACTTCGTACCTTTGTGTTGGTGTATCTCCTCACTATTCAGCGTCTGGGCGTGCACTAGCCTTGGACATGAGAGTGACAGCCTGATTGCTTAGAGGATTTGAGCCCCTTGGTACATGTTTACTTGTCAGGTTGCGAAGGTCGCCTGTGATTGGCAGATGGGAAACAAGCCTGCCTCAAGAAGTAGGAAGTGAAGGGCAATGTTTGCAGGGCGTTGTTTATCCGTTAGGACCGAAGGTCATATTTGCTGTTGGTGTGCAACTACCTGGAAAAATACCTCACAGAAAAGAAGTTGAAAACACCATTTGTAAAACCATGTTTACAAATTTTGTTGGTACGTGCATATTAATTAATTATGTGCACTCGTATGCGAGCATGACTCTGAGCCCAAAAAATGGAAGGCAAAATTTACAGAGCGTTTTTTTTCCAGTTTCGAAAAACATACGTATGTTGTTAATTGTGCACAAAAATAAATATGTTTTTGCTATTGGACCTGAAGCTTTATAGCACTTGACAATGCAACAATGGTGCACGTGAAAATAGTGCCATAATTGCAGCGCTATTGTCTGTGAAAATGCGTATTTTTAGAAAAAGAAGAAATCTACAAAAAATAGTTTCTGAACTGGCTGCAAAGAACTGGGTGGGTTGCCAAACCCAGTAAATTGGTATTAATGCCCTTATTCTTTATGTCAATGGATTCATGTAGTGGTAGTGTAATTCTCTAAAATCATAATGAGATAATACTAAATAAAGTGGAAGTTTAGTATTGGTTCTTTTCCAGAGTCATCCTGAAACACATCAGGGCGAAGGGCTAAGGTTACCAAGACGAACTGCCCAAGGTTTATATAGGAGGTAGAAACTCCTCATTCAAGCCGTTAATGTGAGTAGACAATTTATAGATCCATCTGGCCTCTTTTTGGTGCAAACTCTGTGTTACATTAGTTAAAGCTTTTACTGTGTCTAGAATCCACCACTTGATGTCATCAGTGGTGTGGTGGGCATCTAGAAAATGGTAAACTAGAGGTGCAGATGCTGTCTTGCATCTTATGTGAGAGCGATGTTCAGAAATCCTAATATGCACAGGGCGGGCAGTTTGGCCTACATAACCAAGGTCACATAGGCATTCAATGCAGTAAATAACCTGCTTGCTTTTGCAATTTGTCAGAGTTGTAAAAGTCCTGATTTTTTTGCCTGTTGGAAAGTCTTTCATTTTTTGGGTGAACCGGCACACAGAACAGGAGCAACAAGGGAAGTGACCAACCATAGTTCTGAGGTCCCAGAGTCCCAATCTTAGTTCAGTTTCTCTAAAGTTAGAGTGTACAAGTTCGTCTTTAATGTTTTTTGATCTTTTAAGGGCATACCTTGTTGCTGGAGTGTCAGGGAGACTGTTTTGCAATTGTCCAATATTTTGAAATAAGTTTCTTAATTTGAAAAGTCTGTGGTCCATGTGTGATCACGCAGGTAATCCTGTCTTTTTCAGTGTTCTTGTACTGATTCACATTGTAGGCTACTAGAATTTTGTTTTGGCTCACATCAAAATATCAGTGAAACAATCATAACACTGAAATACTTCAAACAAACTTCTGTGATTTTTAAGAATTTGTTTTCTTTTATGGTGGAACCTTGTTTTACTATCTAGATATGTGTCCTACTCCACCGTAACATATAGGACACTCCCCACCATCTTTATGTTACCATTCTGCACCACCTGCAATGCAGCTAAGTTAGACTTGGAGCAGCCGCTCAGGAGGTTTTTACAATAGTCCAGTAGAAAATGTACGTGAGCGGAGGCCAGAGTGGATGCATTCTCATATGACATGAACACCTGGATCTGATGGAGCAGCTTATTAATCAGGCCACAGGAGGACTGAATCTGCAAACCGTGCTGGTTCACAGTCAATTCGGCGTTCAGTATAACATCAAGGTTCTTAACCTTCTTAGCCACTGGGATAATAATATTAGAGATACTGAAGCTGTTATACTCAGTTGACATGGTTTTGAGTTTGGGGCCAGAGGCCACAATCATTAATTTAGTTTTTTAGTATTGAGGGTTAAGGAGTTGACTGCCATCCAGTCCTGGATGGCAGAATAGATGCTATTAAGATTCAATGAGTTCTGTGAGTACAAGCCTGAGAGCTGCATGACAACCTGGGTGTTATCAGCATAGTTAGTGTAAAGGACACCCAGGCCATTTAGCAGTCTCAGGAAAGGAATGATATAGACATTAAACAAAGAAGGCAAGATGCAAGAACCCTGCAGGAATCCACATGTAATAGGTGTGGGACTGGAACAGGCATTGTCAGTAGCAACTCTGGCATTACGAGGGCAAAGAAAGGAGGCAAACCACTGTGTTGCTAGACTCGAGCATTCAACTATAGATTCCAACCTGTCCACCAGTACAGCATGATCCATCAGATCAAATGCGTGAAAAGGTCGAGAAGCATCAGGAGCGCTGGCTAGCTGTGATCAACAATGTTAGACAGGCTAGATTTAAAATCCAGGATGGCAGTCTCTGTGCCATGTCTCACTCTCAAACCAGATTGGCGTGGACCGAGGACATTATTATTTCAGTTAAGCTTTGGAATTGTAGGTATGCAACCTTGTGCTGAATTTTAATTACAAATGGCACGTTGGTTATCGGGCAATAATTGTCTATAGCCGTTGTGTCAAAATTGTCTTTCTTCAGAAGTGGTGTAATCCACGCTTGCTAAAGAATGTGGTGTACAGATCCCTCAGAAAATGAGAGGTTGACCAATTTTGTCACCCAAGGACTCAGCACATCCAGGCAGCCAATAAAAAATCAGGATCGACAAACACCCCCCCACCACCCGACAAGAGGTAGGTTTAATTTGACAACTATCTGGGAGATGTCAGTCTCGGTGGTTGGAATAAACTAAAACACAGGTTTATTAAGATCTGGTGGTGGATCAAATTGGATAGGATCTGTTGAGAAATTCCTTACCATATTACTAGAGTTCCTGGTATTTGCGATGGAATTTTCATGAGACACGTCTTTATTGTCAAAGAAGTTATGAATATCCTGGCACCAGTTGTAGTCCTTTACGGGTCCAACCCTGGTGCCTGACTTCCCCCCAAATTCTTTAAAGATGACAAACAGCTCTTTAGAGCTGGATTCGGCTTCCGTAATCCTAGTATTATCAAGAGCGGGGATATTCACATAGAATTTCAACAGAGAATGGTCAGACCAGATACAAGGATTAACAGGAAGATTAGAGACCAGGAGATGTACACCAAACCAAAAAGTGGAAGGGATGCACTGCCAGGAGTCCCACATGGACTCCTGTGCAGAAAATAACACAGAGCCCACATGAGAAAAGGACTTCGGGACAAGGACATGGAAGCCCTTTCCCTCCCAATGCATTTCCAGCATCACAGCCAGGTCTTTGAAAGGAATAACAAATCTTGCTCAAGTTTCTGAGATTAAGTCAAAGATCTCAAATTTGTGTTACAGAAGAGCGCACACTTTGAAGAGTGAGCAGGTTGGAGAGGATTGGATGATGAGGGATCTGTCTCTGGTGAAGGGTGGGAAGAAATAGGATTGGGCAGATGTCTTCAAGGAGCAATGGGTCCTGCCAAATTTGATATGCTAGGTGATTTGAGAGTCCCAGGGCAAATAAAGATAAGTGAATTTCTTCTCTATGATGGGGTGAAGGAATGGGAGGTGTGAGGGGGGCTGGAAGCTGCCATATGTTTTGAGATTCAAGGTAACATGAGAACTCAAGGGTTGAGAGTCAAAGTAGTTTTGTTTTTCCAGATGCTGTGGATAGTGCAGCGACTGGCAGGGAGGGGGCATTACTTATGTTTAAATCACCTGAGCTAATACAACTTGGTTCTGGGGTTATGTCCAAGGAATGATACCTGGTTATAAGATTTGCGCTGGTCATAGCATGATAAGAAACAAGATACCCCAGGGGCACAGGAATGAAAGGAGAATTATTAGCTGGGGTTTCCACTGCCTATGGGCCCTCGTAAGACTCTGGATCATTGCAGGGCTTTCATTGTTACAAATTAATAAGTAATGGAGAGAGATTTGACCAAGGAGGACAGAGATATGGATACCTTCACCATGTGAGATGTGGTGATCAGAAACAAGGAGGGGGGTATATCCACAGAGGTATAGATATGAGAAGGAGAACAGTGGTCTAAACTGTGTTCCTTATGGAGCAGACCAGAGATGTTACTGTCTGAATGTGTCTGGCAACGGGTCAGCATGATTGGTGGATTCAATAACCAACTAGGAAGTGCTGGCATGCTCTTTTGGACATTCTGAAATGAAGATAAGATTTCAGCCTTGACATTCGAGGAAAGGAGAAAAAAATGGGTTGTGGAGGGGAAAGGACATTGGAGTACACTGGTTAACAGAGTTTGACAATATAAATTGATACGGAGATATGTGTGTGTGTGTTTGTTTGTGTGAGAGAGGGATGGGGCTACTAGAAACAATGCTGTAAAAGATATTTCGATTGGTATCGAGCAGAGATTATAGTATGATAATCGGGTCTATTTGAGGGACAGCGACAACCATGTTAAGGTGGAAGGCGTATATTACAGAAGGGAAGTGATGAAGTGATAAACGAGAGTCTGCTTGCAGGTCAAGGTGTGGAGATAGAAACCAATATCTCTGAGCCCTTTGCAGGAGGAGTAATTGGAGAGCCGTTGGGTGTGCCAAGAGCGAGATCAAGCCTCCTACACAGTGAAGTGGATTGCGAATCAAAGCAGGAGTCAACTCTGCCTTTCACCCTTTCAAAATGGTTTCTGACACATCTATGATTATTGGATTTCAGCATGATTGTGATAATCATCAGGAGTTGTTTGATGACGGGCATTATTGTCTAAAATAAATGACATCAGTATAAGGTAATTGACAGGGTTTTTAATTCCCTATCTATATAAACATACTGATCCCAGTATGGACACTAACGCTTGAGATTTAGAACGGCAGAGGCCAATTCAGAATGCTTACTTACTGATTGCCCTGGTTGCAGGCAATACCAGCAACACTTTGATTGAAAATGCCTTTGTAAATTCAGGAATTTCAGATCCCTCCCTCATTGCAAACAATCACTTAAATCAGAGATGAGAGGGCACTGTGTAAAAGTATATTTTGCATGAATACCGCCTGATAGTAAATGATTGGCCTAAGCACATTTGCAATGCACTATAAATTGCACTGAATGAACCTGAAACAGGCTGACTACGCCGTCATTTTGAGTTATCCACCATTGTGATCGCCTCTTGCCTTCTGTCCCATGTTTAGAATTGTGTTTTTGGCTCCATCAGAGCAAAACGAACTTTGTACTGTTTCCATGATGTCAACGTAGATAAGAATGTTGAAGCTGCTAAAATGGATTGTTTGTCCGACACTGAGAAACCTTGGAGTTAAGCAAAAACCGTATTAATCAGTCATTTAGATACCATCTGTTCCAATAGTCCCTTCTCCATTCAAACAGCAAAGTAGAATGATGAATAGTTGAACATGCTCTTCTTGTAGAAATCTTTGTTTTCGCTCCTTAAAACTAAGCTGACCTTAAGCTCGAGAACAAACGTTAGACAAATATAAGATAGTAAAATAAGGACTGTTACCTTTGTGTGCTATATTTGTTTGTTTAAAGGAAAACTACAAACTATTTAAAGATGTTTAAACATGACTTAGTTATGTAGATAGGCCATGAACCCTAGGTAAATGTATGACATGAAGAGGGACTGGATGCTGTGTCTGGGATTGTAGAGAATCTGTATAAATGTATGTGTATTTGAATGTCCAGCACTCTCTCATCTCACAGTGTCTGCTTGCACACATTGCGGGGTGTTTAGAGACCAGACAGCTGCCTGTTAATAAATGTACATGGTACCTTTGGACTCGTGACTGGAGTATTTCTATTATGTGATATTAAGCCTCAATACTTTTTAATCTTTCAACTGGACTCTGACAGTTTTCTCATAGTGGGGAGATTCAACATTATGGGAACATTGAAAAGATCAAAATCCCGCATTTTTACCACATAGTACAATGTGGCTGAGGGATGTGTATATCTGTTTGTTTAACAGCTTTGGTTTTATCTACACAATAAAGCCCAATGCATTGTAATAAGAATGAATTGATATTGGTAATAATTAGGTAAATAAGTATAATATGTACACTTATACATGAACCTTGACCCCAAGATAGATATTGATTAAGTATTGATTAAGCCATCTAACGCAGTATTGTTGCAATGGGGCAATGGCATGCTTACTTCTACGGAGCCATGCATTGTAAATAAATGTGGCTACGGCTAGGAATACCTTCTCATCAGATGTCTTTGTACAAAAAGGCATGACCTACCCAACAGTTCTAACACCATGTTATTTCAACACTGTACTTTCAACACTGGCTTTCAAAAGTGGATCTAATGTGTTTATACATTGGGCAAAATATATGTTTGTCACAAAGAAGACTGGTGACATTTAGGAAGTGCAGGCTGCTTCATAAGGTATGATGCTGGAAAATTGTTCAAGTGAATGGGGGTGATGGCAAAGATCTGCTGTACACGATTTCCCTGCTCTGTTTGAAAAATAAATTTCTCAGGTTTAGAATGAACTTATTGCCCACCAGTGAAGTTCAAGGGGCAAGATTGTGAATAGAGAGAAAGAAGAGAATTTGTGCTCGATTCATGGAAAGGTGTGCATTTTTCCCACAAAGGTTGCGTGCCAAGGACAATATTGCACGACCCTGCGTGCAGACTAAAAGATGCGCACCCCACGTATTCTGGAATTTTCTGTGCAAAGTAACCATAAACACATGATGCATCCGGTATGCTCTAACACTCACCCAAGCAAAGGAAAAACAGCCAGAACAGCTACCTATGCATGCTCTGCCAGGTGCAAATACACACACCATTCAAACAGTGCGTGGGTTCCCCCGCAAAAGGGCCTGCATCTCGTTGACCCTGCACAGGGTCCCCTGTAACTGTTCCTGGCTCCCTGACAACCTGTGTATGATGTATCATAACTCAGGTAAAACTGGGAAAATCTGTGTGCAAACCCCAACAAAGCATTCCTGCACCACACTTCACTGCGTACGCACACCCCTAAGTCCAATCGGATCCCCGGCTGCGTACACACAGCCCTAAATCCAACATGCAAACCCACCTCTGTTTTGCGATTGCTATGCGCAAGTGTTCTTACGTCTGCCTTCGGGTGGCGTAGAGATGGAAGGATTTGCGTGGGCATTTCGTAAGCGAGAGGTTTTGCGGTCACATCCATTAATATGCTTTGTTGTGCGCATTTGTGGGTGTGCTATGACTGCCTGCGGCCCGTCCCTCATAACATCCACTTTTTTCCTTGTTCTTCCTCGTTTTCCAAGTTCCGCCCCCTACTCCACCCTCTGCGCAGGCCTCGCCAATGCTCTGTGTGGTGTCTCACACAAGGCACTCGACCGCTTGCAGAGATGTGCCAAGCCTGCGTGAAGTCCCCGCAAGTTATGAAAAAGTGCAGCGCAGTCGATTACATGAATCGTTAAACAGGGTTTTGCACACAGAATGACATGCAAATCCACGATATTCCACGCAAATAATTCCACGAATTTGGACCTTTGTTGAGACTATAAGGGGGAAGATATGATAGAAACCCTAGAACACTTGTTTTAGTATGTTCCCTCAAATTTCAAATAAGATATACATATTTGTATTCATTTTTAAGAAATATAAGACTATATGGGGGTCTTTACGACCCTGGAGATAGCCATGCCACTATTTGCGGCATGGCTACCCCCATTCCGTGTACTGGGTCCGGGTTCCTGGAATGGGGAAATACTGGGCCATTCCGACCTTGGAGGGCCTGGTATTTCCCCATTCCAGGAACCCAGACCCTGTACATACCCATTCCCATTCAAGCCCCCATAGGGCTCAATGGGAATAGGGAGGATGCAAACAATGGGCCCGTTAATGAGGGGCCTGTTGTTTGCATCCTGGTCTGCTCGCGGGACCCGCTAAGGCGTCCTTAGCGGGTCCTGTGAGGAGACGTCGTAATGAGGCAGTAGGGGGTTAACGGGGCCAGCAGCTGTACCGGCCCCATTAACCCCCTACCGCCAGGGTCGTAATGACCCCCAATGATAATGATTGATTTTGGTCACACATTCCAAAGGGAAAGCATGTATCTTTGATTATCACTGTCCTGTGACGTCTCGAGAACATTTTGAAGTTTCAAAATAAGTATTGGCTTTAAGGCAGGAAAGTAGTGATCAATTGTATAATTGTGTAATTTTTTAATTGTTGACATGTTTAATTGAATTGTCTTATTTAGTGTAACGTTTATTTTTATTTTTAATTGTGTAACATATAATAATTGAATAGATAATGTGTAAGCTTTAATTAAACCATAAAACGATAAAATAAAACAAAATTAAAAAAGATCTGCTGTATGTATCAAATTGCGATCTATTTAAGGAGATGTTATCACATCACTCCTAGAGCTCCCTATTTGTTCTGGCACAGTGGTCCTAGGTCCCTGCATGTGCACTGCCTTGGCACGTATATCCGGTAACTATCTTCATCTGGATGCAATTTCACCATCACTAATCTGCAGGCGTAGGCAGATGACACCTTGTGCATATACACTGCATGAGGGGAATTGCATAGTCATAATCCGCAGATAGGTATGTATCCCTTCACTTTTCCCAGCTTCTTTTCATCTGCTCTGCACCCTTGACACCTAAAAGGGTGACACATAAATACAGTCCATCTATCTCCTGGTGTCTCCCCAAGAATGCCTGTTACATACAAGCACCGCTGAACTAGCAAAACCAGAGTTCCCCACATCACTCTGCTCTCTCCTGCTCTCCCTCCGCTCTGTTCGCTGCATCAGATAGACTATAGCTGAGTATCACAAAAAATGTGGTACAGCTTTCCAAATAGGATCTGATTAACAAAGCGTTTTTGAATGTGATTGTGCCATTGTAAAACAGCTCAAGACTTCTCGAGTCTCCTATCTATCCACCATCTACCCCCAACTACCCAACCAGCCTCTTCCTCTCTGCCACCACTGCTGCATGCACTATGCCCCTGCCTTTAGCCTCTTCAACTATGTTCCCCAGAAGGGACACCCACCCACAGCACTTCAATGGCGTAACATGTGGCAAGAGGAGGTGGTATACAAATGCAAGATAGCAGAAGATTAGCATAATGGAAAAGGGTGGGCAGTGTTCACTTCCCCCTCTACTGTATCAACCTCCGACTGACCCGCCATTTTGTGTTTCTATGAAAAGTAGTTTAAGTAACAATATGGCACCTCCAAGCATGCCCTTGTCCCAGAATGCTAGATTCGGACAATGCGAGTCACCAATGAGTCAATCGGTCTCTCTCTAAACAGGAGCCCTGGACTCTAGTAGTGTTTATCTGAACAGAGACAGGAATTGCACCAATTTTATGTGCAGAATAAGCCCAGCCTTGATGAGGACCTTGTTAGGTTCGACACACGTGTTGGCACTTGGACATATGTAATTTGACAACCCACATATGGGACTGTTTTTGGAATATAGACTACACAGCATTATAACATTGAAATAGTGACCTATCCTCATTTATGATAGAGAAAAGGCAACTACCAAGTTCGAATCTAATTTATAGCTAATGAACATCTAGCATTCAAGGACAAGCGCGTGCTTGGAGGTGCCACATTGTTCCATGTTTCAAGTTTATAGGTTGTAGGCACCTCCCCAAGTAGCAATCCATCAAACGCTCATCTCTCCCAAAGCACAGCTGAACAGAGTTTTCCCCAAAATGTTCGGGCGTGTAAGTAAGACTGAACGTGTGACGTGTGACATTTACAATGCTTTTATTTTTGCCTCCCAAATATAAGTGAATACACATATTAAAGCGCATTTAAAATGCTCATATAACCCAAGAAAAATAAATAATGACGAATGTATGAATGAAGATTTTCAACATCCTAAGGGCCGAAAGATCCCGAGGTCAAGAAATGACAGAAGTGTGTTTTTGAGAGAAATAAAAATGTCCATGGAAGCTGCATATTGCAGTTGGATGTTATACCTACTGTAATTGCGCAAATACGTGTAAGATAGACTTTGAAGTTCCTCCACTGTATACTGGAAACGCATCTGCTGTTTTCGGAGGACGACACATATCTCAGATGAAGCGACATTGCAATAGGCCACGTGGAATGGATTCAGAGTGCATTGTAAGATTTTTCTGAATAAGTACCACTTAGAAAGCATTCTTCTTGCATCTAAATATCTTCCCGAATGCAACCCACACACTCTGGGCCATTGAGCGATTTGAGAAAACACAGCCATAGAAGCACAGATGCATTAAATAAAGCCTCGATGGCACACGTGTGGCTGCTGCGGCATCTGGCATTTTTATGCAAACTGCTTTCTAATAGAAGGGTAAGATGTGCTCTGAACTATCAATTATACATGACATCATTCTCCTTCACTATCTCAGATAATGAGCAGTTTTCATTCCCTGGAAATAGGCAGACTTGACTAGACAGCTCCAATATAAAGGACGATCCATAACTCAAAGGGGGTTTTATCAGTCTGCACATTTCCTTTTTATTCGCTGTGGTAAATTGGGACATAAAACTGTACACTGCATAACCGCAGTAACTGTGTTTCGATAAAGATTCAAAGAAGGCTGGGTTTCAGCCTATAATTCAAAAACATATAAATGCAAAACATCTGATATTTCCCTTTTTTTCAAATTCATCTCCCTTGTATTATTTCAACAAGTAAGGTAGAATGAAGCAGAATGGTGTTGATGGTGACTGTGTCACGTGCTTCTCAGTGAAGCCTGATGGCAGCTAAACATGGTGGCATATATGTTTTGGGATCTAAGCATCACTAACAAAGTGTACTGCTTTGTTGGCCTATTTCATGAGCAAATAGAAAACGAGCATGGGGCATTCCCGACTTCTCTAATACACACATCACGCAATGTTTTCCATTCAATAAAACATATGTGGTGTATTCATGGTTGTGTTAAGCACCGCCACATGTATATTAGAAAACTTCAGCCCGCAAGGTAAGAAAGAAGGGGATAGAATGGGCGGCTGGTCGGATTTGGGACCAAGACCACAAATGATGGTGCTTTATAATGGCAAAGAATAGAGCTCCAATACTTAAAGGTAGCTAGTGAACAGCCTATTGCATTCCCAGAAATAACAAAGCTTATTTAAATACATTTTCAAGTTTTAGCACAGTATGCCGAGCAGACCCGACTTAGTTGATATTATAGATGGTACTGTAGAACTGGAGAATTGTAAAGTGTGCAGGAAAAAAGGCAGTAGTGCAGTGGTAACTCTCTTACTACTGCATTACCGTACCGCCATACAACTTTTGAGGTGAGTCACAGAAAAAACATCCAGCAAAATTCTGGAGGTAAGTCCTCGGCTGTAACACTAAAAAACAGCCAAATCGCTGGAATTACTGTCAGCGGTAATTCCACTGAAATCCCCATGTAGTCCTATGGACTCTATAAATGGAACTAACACTGCCATAGCACCACTTGCAATCTGGAGATAATTCCACCGGAACAAGTGGCAGTAACTGTAACTCTGGCAGTATTCTGGCTGATTTACTACTGGAATACTGACAAACTGCGGTCCAGGCATAGTGAAAGTTTTGTTTAAAAAAACAATTATAGCAGGGACCCAATCCTAGTAAGAGATCTGAAGTAATTGATGTCTGATAAACTAAAACCTTAGGCTTCCACACTGACTGCAGACATTATGGAGGTGGACACATTAGAAGAGATGACCACATCATTCATCAACTCACTTAATGAAATCACGGAAATTGTAGCACCACCAAAGAAAACATGGGCCCTCATTACGAGGTTGGTGGAATGGGTATACCGGCCCGTTGTTAGCTCCTTCCCCATTCCCTTTGAGCGGGCTCGAATGGTAATGGGGATGGACCGGGTCCAGGTTCCTCGAACGAGGAATTACCGAGTCCGCCAAGCCCGGAAGTATATAAAGAATCGGCTAGTATCTATAAAAACCCAATTATACAGGCAAAATAAGATATGTTTAATGATAGAATATCAAAGGTCACTTCTGATAGGAGAGAATTATTTACGATTTTAAGAGAGCAGGAATGTCCTAATGGATCCAGTAAAGAACCACTAGAGAAAGACAATGCATGGTGCTCATTAATTCAGGAAGCTATGATGGATCAACTAGAACAAATTAAAGAGTACTGAGGGAAAAAAAAACTACTCTGAACACTGTATCTGAAATAGACCTTAAGGATGTCACTAGTTAACCCAGCATACAACAGGAGTTACATGTTTTCGCCAATCGCCAAAGTAGAGCTAACAGGGTTCACCAGGCAACAAAAAACCACTAGCTGCAAGGGGGATCCCTGTTCTGCCTGATTATCAAAGAATGTGCACCCACATTAACACTGGCACCAACACAAATCGTAAACACCTCATTCGCAGCTAATCATGTGCCAGAAGGACTGAAGAGAGCATGGATAACGCCTCTTCTTAAAAAGCCAGATCTATGCCCACTCACACCAGCCAATTACAAATAGATCACGAACACCCCATTCCTCCTAAATATTCTTGATAGGGTTGCCTATAACCAAATCTCGACACAAAAACATTTTTTGTCTGAAAAAATGATTTAGATTGTACTAACAAATGCTGTTTAGATCGTTTTTTCTTTTTCTTTCTATAAATATCAATATTACCAAAAATACGCTATATATGTATTGCTATATACTGTTCATGCTAAATGTACTCTAGTATAATGCTTCACTATAGTTACATTATTTCTCAGATAGGAAAAAACTGTCACTAATTACCAGCACAACATTGAGATCTAGTGAGATAACTACAAAACACCATATTATCCAATATCACTCTGTGACTTAACTTAAAATGAGCCCAACATTGTGTCTTAGTAAGACACCTATAAAACACCACTTTACCCAAAAACACACGGGTCTATTCCTCCCACTTTGAGAAAGCCATCAGCAGTAAAATTGCAGCAAAAACGAAATAGATGATGCCCACCGGATGCCTTATCATGTGATGACATCATAGAACGCCATCACGTGATTACATCAGGATATAAAAACGGAAGTCTCTTAGAGAACAACACAATGCTGATCCTGGTGTTGTGTGGCAGACAACCGTATCTCCCTGCTCCACCACATTAACAAGAATAAAGCCACAAAAAGGTAAGCTAGACTCTGCATACTTTTGCAACTTCCTCAAAATGCTATGTTTAGCTAAAATGCTAACAAATCAGCAATTTAATTATAATTTAATATGAATTAAATGTGTATTCTCCTGTCCTTAAATAGTGTAGCACATAACAGTTTTTGCGTTCAAGAACTGTAACAAGTGATTAAACAAATGAGCATATTTCTTTAAAATACTAAACCTAAACAGCACACCATCTCATTCACTCATGCAGGCTAACATTGCGTGGAGAATCCACAGATAGGATCCTATGACTGAGCCTGAAGGAAGACAAAAACTTTTTTCAAATATGTTGATTTAATACTATTCAGGAGTGAATACCCACACCAAACCATAAAGTAATGCACACTATCCTTATTCCAATGATTAGCTATACAGAACCAAGTGTCCTCTTTTACTTTGCTATAAGAGATCACCTATTTTTTCATAAAAAACCTATTTCGTTTATTTGTCTGTTTACTTTTCAGCGTTTTCTCTCCTGATGAACCATAGTATAAACCATGGGGACACACGTGTTGAGAGGGATGACACTATAATATTTATGAAACACAATCTATGTGTGAGACCGACTTTGATCTGTGTGAATAACAGAATACTGTATGAAATATAATACAACAAATCTGTACAACACAAGGAATAAACCTAATTTAAACACCTTAATCAAGTGAAACGTTTCTTTTCTAAAGGACTGTGAGCGCACAGTTGGCACTAAACCGATAAAACACCTGAAAAGCAATCAGATACTGAACAAGTACCGGTCGGGTTTCAGACAATATCATGGAACGGAGACAGCCCTTTGCAACCTGAAATCTAAACTGTTGGAAGCAGTGGACATAGGCCAAATCTCACTGCTGATGATTCTTGATCTCCCAAGTGTCTTTAAGCCTGATGGACAACTCCATCTTGTTCACCAGGTTGGGGGACACTGCAACTTTCTCAGAGCAAGCGGGTCAGTTGCTTGCATCCTTTTTAAGTGATAGGCAGGGCACTGTAGCCGGTGGGGAGGCAGAGTATGAACCAGTAACTTCAGTCTATGGTGTGCCATAGTGTGCATGTGTATCTCCCTGCCTGTATAACATGTTCATGGTGCCCTTTATTCGGCACAAAGGCATCACATTTTCTAATTACGCAGATGACTCTCAATGTGTCATACCACTTACAGGGGAACACAATATGGATGGAATTGAGTTCAATAATATATCATCCAGATATGGGTGGCACAGAATGGCCTAGCACTGAACAGAAAAACTGAACCTATGGTGGTGGGAACGAACAAGTAATTGGCTAAGCTAGGACCATCATTTAATAGCTTTAACATTGCAGACTGCAAGTTTGAAACCCAAAGGAAAGTCAAAACTTTGGATATAGTACTAGATCAGACCTTAACAATGAAACCTCAAGTGAGCAACACAAATGCTGTGTGGGGTGCACGCCAATCTACCTGATGGAATGGGTGATGGAGAAATAGTGCCAGAGGACTCTGAGATCCAACAACACCCACCTACTGAAAACGCAGAGATGCAAAACTAGCAACGCCCTTAAGGGAGCCTTTAGCATGGCAGTCCCTTTGGCATGGAAAGCTATTCCACGGACACCTTTAAAAAGAAGTTCAAAATATTTTTATTCTATCAGACATCCAGAATAACCAAGAGAATCTGTTGTTACATGGGAACGGTAAGGGAGACTCCCCAAACTTTCTGTTGTTCTGTCTGTTCTCGCTATATGTGCACCTGTAAGCACTCAGGTACCTTGGAGCGGGTAGAAATGAAATAAAGTAAAAGTAAAGTGATTTCCAGTGAACCGATGCAGCAACAGTGATTCTGGTGGGGATGTGCTTACCCAGATGGTTTGAAAAATGTTAAGCACTGGCTTTTTATTTACATGTTATTATAATCTCCAAAGTAGAATTCTCACTCAAATTGCATTTGTGTGCTTGTTCTGTGAATGAAAATGCATTTAAACAAGTCAGTTATACTCATGCTTTTTCTGTCTGTAGGATAAAAGACTTTCTCTACAATGTCTGCATGCAGCTTATGGCCTGCATGTTTCACACATATTACTATGCTGCTTCAGGGACTAATGTGATCAATTGCTCACCCTCGTCACCTCGTTAATGAAGAATGTCCCCCTTCCACAAATGCATCCCGCACGTTTTCCTTTGAAATTCCAAAGGTCTTCCTTCTTCTTCTTTAAATGGTGACAGCTCCTTCACTGGGCCCTGATGTTTTGTCTATCATGGCACAGACTTGCTGTGTAGCTTGGTAAGGCCCAGCCTTTTTGATTTTGCTGAAAATGTTGTTGTATTCCAAGTCTTTCATTGATAATGAAGGTACCTTTCAACATGTCTTTATAAGGACCAGGACCTTCATGCTAATTAGTTAATTAGTTATCATGTTTTTCCCAATTCAAAAAGATTGTGGTAGAAACAAAATAGGTCTTGTCAGTTTACCCTTTCCCTCTAGAACGTCGTGGTCGGCTGGAGACGAGTTAGTCATGCTAACTTAAGTTTTGAAAAAGTATTTGGTAATTGCCCTATAGTAGTCCAGAAAGTTATCAACTTCACAATCTTATTCTAGATAATGGATATCTTTTTTTTTATGGTCCGAAGGTTGCACTTTCTCCAATAATTGTGATGCTTTCTTCATGAAGGTTTTTTGAATGGTCTGGCAGAATTCAGACTGAGGGCCCAGTGGCAAGCACTTTGGTCTCTTTGGAATCCTGAGGGGTGTTTGTAAATCCGAAGGGAATGCTTTTCCAGGCTATTGCACAAGTTTGTAAGTGACTTCAATCCAGCGCTCCAACCAAGTCAATGCTTAATATGGATGCCCAATGGAAGCCATTATTTATATATTTTTATATCAAAGTTCTTCTTCTCTAAATCTGGATGATGAACCCTTATATAATGCCCCTCTCTTTGAATCTCCCCGACCTCACTCAGCCAAGAAGTATGTTTGTTTTGCAAATTAAAAGGTTTATTTGAAGAATTGAACAATATATATATCACACTTTTATTAATAAAATAATACCTGAATAGCGCACTTATGAATATGAATGGTAATCAGAAATGGGTAATAACACAATATCAACAATCTCTTTAATCACTTAGGAGTAGGAATATAAAGGATAAGGTAACAGAGAATACTTGGTCTGGGTCTGGGTTCAAGGAAATGCAAGGATGGGAAAATGCAACACAATAATAAACTTGATATTGTTTCAAACAAAATATAATATGATCACTCTTTCCCCTGCGACTACTCACTCCCCCCACTATGCAATATGAAGAGATGGAAATGAGGGCACACAGGTTTCAGGAATACAATCAATAATGCAGTTCAATCCCAGTTCCCCCAGCAAGTGTAGAGAAAACAGGTATGATTTTAAAACAGGCAAGAATGCTTTTGAATGTGATTGCAATGGATGAAAAAATATGCTAAAATGATTTAATTCACTAAAGGAGATTCAGCACTAGTGAAAGTGGCTTTGGATTGGTTCAAGTCAACACTAGCAATGATTCATGAATGATTATCAGATTGAAAATGAATTTCAGCAGTTGGAAACCAGAAACAGCTATTTTGACAAGTGCTGAAATGGAGCTAAATTGCAATTCGCGGCAACTTTTCCACGTGCGTGAAACGCGATTACGGAAAAAACGATAATGAATTGAAATATCGTTTTAGGTTCGTTGGAAGGCTTAGGATCTTAGCTTCAAAATGACAGTTACATTTCGGTTCAAAAGTTTTGGAGGTTTTTGTGAAGGTAGATTTTTCAGAAATAAAGTCAATATTTCAAAATGACAGATCGCGCTTTAAAGATTTAGCAACAAGGATAGGCTTAGACTAAGGAGCTATGAAGAAGCAAGACACTCAATGGTCAGCCACCAGAACAGGGCGCCTCCGCTCTGATCTCTGTCCGTCAAAACACTTGTCCCTCTTCAGAAAATATCAGCGCGAAGATGATTATTGCTACAATTATCATAAACAATATAATGAGAAGAATTCAGGATGGACAGAGGATTCTATAATGCAGTTCTGGATAAGTGGAAATGGTTGGAATAAGATTACCTTAAACTAAGAGATGACTATGCACAGTTCTAGACTAGATACTCACACCTAGGCTTTAGAATGGATTGGGCCTCCTCAAAGATCTGGTCAAGAGTTTGGCTTCACTCGCCACCGGACAGGTCTCAGGCACTCTTGGTTCTGCTCTCAGCACTGCACTGCACTGCAGTCTGGGTGGCCTCTTGGACTGGATCTGATGGGTTATGGATACAGCTCGGCTCTCTGGGTCTGGATCTTGGTTCTAGCACAGGGTTCTTAGCTAGAAGCAAAACAGCTCAGCCAGGCTGTTGTATTTTGAGATGCCCCTTGGAGGTTTAGGGGTTAGAATCAGGTTGCAAAATATTCTGAGGCCTGCTGCAAAGAGTTCAGTTTGGGTTAGGCCTCTAATTCAGGGTTCTAGAGTTTGGTTCTAGAGTTTGGTTCTGGATCTGGAGTATGGAGTCTTCCTACAGGGTGCTGCGCCAAGAAATCAGTTGAGTAGTGGAAAAATGTTTGTCCTATCTGTTCTCACAGTCCCTATTTATGTATCCCCAAAGTGGGTGGGGAGGCTGATTCTACAATACCCAACCCTCTAAAGATCTGATAGGTTAGAGGATTTCCTATCCCCTGATTGGAGAAAGGATCAGCGTGTCAGAATGAGTCAGAGTGATGCTGTGTTTATGGTCCAAAAGAAATCCCTCCCTTTTGCTTTTACATAGAAAATCTATTTTTCCCAAAAAACATATTTCCCAGATACACAAGTTGTTTAGAAGACATAATTACACAACAGATTGCTTAAGGTACATTTCTGTTCAAGTCCCATGTTTCTACGAGCTTCGGTTCTGAAATGACAACATTTTCCCGCTTTTGGAGGGTTTCTCAATATTAATTCTACACCAAATTTGATACACGCATGCATATCCTCTCTGGGCATATTACTGTAAGTTCTCATGTTTCTAGCATAAACATATCCACAATATGAATACATTCCAGAGTTTAGTCTCAGAACATCACACGGAGTCCAGCTTTTTGTCACATTTTTGTCAGTTTAGTACACTTTGTTATAAGCATTTTTATAAAACATACATTTACTCCAATGTTAAATCCACATTTCAGTCTGGTCCGCCCCCAGAGCTGGGCTGACTCAGAAGGTCACATGTCTTGTTTTCCTGCCAGCAGTTGTAGCCAGTTACACCCAAATTAGCATTCATTATTCAGTCCAAGGAATCTATTGGTCCTTTCTCCGGGCTGCAGAGAAAATCTCATCCCCTCTTGATTAGCATGCTAATGCGACATCCTCCTTCTGGTGGGAATGACAAGGTGTGAAGGGTTCTCAGGGGAAGCAAGCCTTTTGGAGTTTTAACTGCATCAGGATACTTTCTGATCATTTGTAACATAGTTCCTTCTGAAAACAAATAACATTTATATTTTTAAAATAAGCAACATATCTTTAAATCAAGTCTTTTTCAACATGAAATCACTGTGTGGCACGCTTATATGGCATTTTGATGGAATTCTCTTCTTTGGCATATTTAACTTCTGAAAAACCAGTTCTCCTGTTAGAATTATAAATCACCAGCACCTGACAGAGGTGCGTAATGGTACTACACCCATTTTGACAGCTGTCTTTCCATCAAGTATCTTTAAAATAGGATTTTGTTCTGAGAACATATGATTCTTGCTGACATTGTATTGATGTGGATTCTTGCTGTAAATGATGTCGGACACCCAACAAAGAGGTTGGATCTTTTAGGTGATTTGTGAGCCATGATTTTAGCAATTTTTGACAATCAAGAAAACAGATTTTCAAACAGCTCTGTGTTTCTTTTTCAAACAGCATTGCTATTTCCAAGTGGTTTCAGGCTACTTTGTGGGTAGCCCAATGGTGGTTTTTGGCAGTGATCTCCTGTGCTCACTAAGATAGGCAAAAGTGGATGGTGGCCTATTTGTCAGGTTTTCACTGTGCAATTTCTGGTGATTTTTAGTGAGCAGCATGCTTTCCAGTGGCCATTATGATGTTTCTGCTACCAGCAATGCACAGTGATGTTGCAGGGCTTGGATGAGTCCCATCCCACATGTTTGATCTGACCGATTCAGCAGTCCTGATGAACATTCCTTCGTGGGGTTGAACGTTCATCTTGAGAGCATTACATGGCATATTTTGAGCTCTTGAGAGAGATGGCTTTGAATATTCTGACAGATAAGGAGACAATTCCGATGGCCATCATTTCAGCCCATATGAGGCGTCATTGGTCCTCAGGATGTGACCGTCCTTTTTGCCCAAGTTCCTTCTAGAATTCCACATGAATCAGGAAGCTACATGATCAGTTTTATATCCTTACATTATATATATTAAGGAACAACTGACCCATCTGTTTGATGTCATGTGACCAGTTTTGAATTATTTAGATTGAGTATCCTTGTTTAGCCATACTGAGTCTCTCTTTCTGACATCCAAGCTTACCACAAATGATGTGAGACCATCAACTGCTCCCTTGCGTAGATCGACCTGTATTGCGATATCAGGTTGTTTGGGATTTCACTAACCTCTCCCCCTCGTTTTAACAAGGTACAAGGAGCATGGCAACCCCCTAAGCTGAGGCAAAGGGCCTGTTGCGGGCAGGCAGGGCTATTTAGGTTCTCTGTCGATAAGTCACCTGATCTTAACATCAACATTATATTTCATATTATAAGGTTAGGTTTGCAATGATTCAGATGCTGATTTTGGCAAACAACCTCTGAGTTTCTGCTCATACTTGAGTTTCATTGCTGAAACGTTTTTCTTCTTTACATATAGATATATTTAGTGATTGCAGTCCACATTTGTAATGCCTGTGTATAGGTATAAGATGTGATCTACATATGTTTCTGCCTGTGTATAGGTATAAGGTGGGAGGGTAGATCTTTAGCTGCACGTTGGCTCTCCTTCATTAGTAAGTAAGGTGATGAGGAAGTGGGAAAAGGCGGAAATCTGTAACACTCGAAGTCATACTTGTTAGGAGAGTTTGCCCAAAGTCCTCTGGAATGTAGGACTTCGTAAAGTGATCCCAGTGGTTTGTTGATCCCCAACTCTTAGTATCAGTCTGTACTACTCATGGAACCTTGGTAGAGTGGCAGAGAAGTCAGGCTTTTCATAACAGGAAGATGTGAGCTGTAGGTAAGTACACTGCACCTAGTTAGTAATGCATATCAAAGAAATACTTACACGTGAATGTATATTAAAATATAGATTTATTATATTTACACATGAATCACCTTTACATACTTAGTACAATAAACCAAAACATTTTAGAATACTTTAGGATACGAAGGCCACTGCTTAGTTTGTAGTTGCTTGCGGTTACATTTGTTCCAACTCTTGACAGTAATGACATATCTATTGTTTTATCAGTAATAATGCACACTCGCAAATCTTAGCAGAAATATGGTACAGACATTTACTCAGCATGCACCTATAAGGTAGTGACTTCTGGGAAGGAATATAGTTGGTTAGTGTTATACTAGCAAGGCTTAAGGTTCTAGAGGCAGTTTCTTTGCACAGTAAGTCTTTTAAGATCCAAAAGGCAACCCTAGCTGAGCGTTCTTAAAGTCTTGACAAGCAGCAGAATAAGTCTCCAGTCTTTAAGATGTAGCAAGATTAAACCAATGTTGGAGACCCTGTTAAGGACTCTCTATATGGACACATGCAACAACTTGAGTCTGAGGAAGAAGGGGGGTACCCTGGACACCTCTATGTGCTCACCAATGCTCTGGAGCAACTTCACAAATCCAGGTAAGCAATATTTTTGTCCCCACCGTACCTTAGATTAGAAGAAGAGATCATGGCTGGATTCTCTTTGATGTAGTATTGCTGGACCCGACCTCTGGGTTCCTTGGTCTGGTGACGAAAGGCAGGACAATGGACGGGATCTCTCAGCAGCCGTCTCAAGGAAGGACCTCTGGCAAAGTTTTCAGCAACTTCTCTGGTCACTCTGTGGTGTTGCCCCCATTTCTGTAGCACCAACAAAGGATGTGATTCATCCGGACAATCTTCTTTGGTTCCTGAAGTACTGCACTCTGTTGAGGGGGACTTAGATGGGTCAGATTATGTCTCATCTGGTTCATCTGGAGCTCAGCAAAGACTTGAATGGATTCAGCCTTTCCATGATGATGCACTTCAATTGGTTTGGAGGTCTCTGGGTATTGGGGTTCTGCAGCTCTGGAGAGCCACAGCGACTCGAGAGATGGGTCAGATTATAATGTTTGTCTTGGGATTGGTTGTTCCCACCAGTCAAGAAGAAGGAGCCGTCCTCTTCGGAGCTCCTCGGTCACACAGAAAATGGGGCCTGGACAGCAGAGTTCACTTCATGGTGTTGCAAAGGGTCTGTAGGCGTCTCTGGTTGTCTTATTCTATGGTTATTTCAATTTCCAGTGGTTGACTTGACTTTCACCTCAGGAGCCTCAGCTTTTAAACAGTTCCACCACACACTCCTCTGCAATTTCTCTCTGAAATTTACAGAAACGGATGTGTGGCTGTCCATTCAGGACATCCATACTCCCAGTGGGAACTGGTTCCACACAGGCATTCGGGGAGAGAAAGTGCAGGTGAGTGAAACACTCCTCCCCCACTTCCTGCCTTCCCAGACACACTGCTGCCTTGGAGGGTAAGGGTTCCCACCAAAGGCAAAACACACACACACACATGCCTCCCCCTCCTAGGATGGTAGAAAAAGGGCTGACAAAGAACAACCATACTAGTAATGGTGAAAAGGGAAGGGAGCCACCAAGTTAGTACTTGGGTAACCCTATTGTCCATAACCAGGGCTAAGGAAATAGCCTGAGGTAGACAATTCCCACAATAGTTAGTAGAACATGTCCACTACCACCAGCCATAACTAGAAGGTTGTCAATGTGATTAAAAAATAACAGGAGCAGAGAGAAGGGCACTCCACATACAGTGGGGTGTGCCAATATATAAGACTATAAAGTGTTAAACTGTCGTTACTCTCGGATATGAAAAATAATCCAAAAGGAGGACCCAAAGTGTCCCCAGCAATACTGCCCATAAGGAGCTGTATGCTGCAATAGCAAAGTACATATGCCTTAAAAGAGATATAGAAGAAAATAGACTCCATAGTACAGCAAAACACAAAGAACAGAGTTCCAAAAGACAGAGCTCATAAACATAAATGAGTGGAAAAAGGCTCCACTCATTCAGGATTAAAGAAAAAGGTCCAGAAGTCCAGCAAAAAATGCTGGGGTCTCACAAGGAGAGCAGAAGAACCATACAAACGATACATCTCCCTAACAATACTCTTCCATGTCTCTTTACTTATGAGCCTTCCCTCCCTCCCATATTTTTCTGAGTTGGTCAATCTGATGTGACAGGACATGTTATGGTCAGGAGGAGGCTTGGTGGTGCTCACCCTTTGTAAAAGGAGAAGAAGGAAGGGGAAGAAGAGCTCAATGACAACAATGTGTATGTAAGAAAAAGCACACTATGTAAACAATCTTCATTAGTAAGTGATGTGATGGGGAACATTGGAAGTAATGAAGCTTACCTTCAATATCACAACATTCCACATTATTCTCTGTAGTATCAGGTCACTAATAATTGCTAATAATAATAATAATAATAATAATAATAATAATAATAATAATAATAATAATAATAAAAATACCACATCATTTCAAGTATATTTTAGCACTTTCGTTTAGTTTAGTTATTTAATGTTTTTTTTTGTGTGTGTGTAAATAACAACCCATACGTACAATGCATTGACTCTTGTTTCTCTGTTTATTATCATGGACATGTAAATGCGAAAGTAGAGCATATTGCGAGCCAAAACCCAGCCCTATGCATCACAAACAGAAGGAGTTTCCTTGTTTTGTTCGGTTTGAAATTGCATGAGCGAAACGTACAATTGTATAACATATGTATTTGTCTCTTTGATCTCGTGTTGATATGATCATGCCATCATGGAAACATCAAATGTTTAATCATTGTAATTATGTTCATCCTGTGTGCATATACAATTCCATATACATCGGGGTTTTGTTTGCGATTATCTCAAACATTTGTTTTTATCGCTATATCGTATCTGCAAGACATCCTTTTAGATGTGTTAGGATAGGACATGGCATTATGCCATCACCTATGCACTGTCATCTCACTTATTTCAGATGTCACAGGTTGGCTGAACTGTCTCTGTAACCTGTTGGAGTGCACTGCCAACACAATATTGTCGCGGCTGCCTCCGCGGTGTTACAGGTGATGATGTGGCGGTCAACTTTTGATTCAGAGGTTATGCAAGGCTTTCACATTTACAGAAAAAGGCTAGCAATACAATGTTACTGCTTCAGTGCTCGGCTGAGAAATAAATAAGGAATATGCAAACTTGCAATCTAGAAATTGTCATTTTCTTTCACGCTGCAAAAGGTGCTTTAGCAAGTGTCACAATTGCACCTTAACTTATCTCTTTTAAGAAAGGTCAATGGGTAGAACTGTTTTATCGTCTGGCATCCATTCTTTCTTTATGACTTTGCTGCTATGTCACGGAAGAACAAAGTAGGGACTCTGCAGAATTTAATAAAGATATTGCCTTTATATTGTTAAAAACATCTCTTTAAAAGAGCTTAGGTAAAATACTGTTCACGCCACAAAAAACACCAAAGTAATTCATCTTGCAACAAAAGGATTTTCAGAAGATTCAAGAAATACTGCAGTTGCAGCTGTAGATATGCGCGCCAGGAAAGAAAAAGTCATTGGCCTGTAATGCCATTTGGTGAATTATCGTTTTACTTTCAAAAGTTTTTTCTCGGGAGATTGAAAGTTTAAATGCTCTTCCAGTCTATTGTTCTTTGGAGTGTTTTCTCAGAAATAAAACCTTGCTTTTTGTAAATGAATATATGGGGCTTGGATCAATAAATTAGCAAATCAAACTGGTTCTGCACCTAGTGTTTCTCCTAAAGTATTCAACTGTACAGATGTTCACAATCTCTTTATTTGGCCATACCTGTTTCTATGAAAATATCCACCCATGTGCATGATTTCAATATCTAATCAATACAGCTTGATATATATTGTCTATGACTTGACATATTTTTGCAATCATACTTTAAAAAAAATTCACATCCCCGACAAGGTGTACATAGTCATGCAACAGTTATCTTGCCATCCACAGTTTCCCTCTATGCTGAAAAAGGAGTAAATAGTTGTTCCGTTTGCTTCTTAAATGATTGCCTGTGTACTCTATGGTGATACATATGGAGATGTCAAGTATCAGCGAAAACTAAACATTAATACTTTCATAAATGTGAACCATTGTTATGAAGGAGATCACGGTCTGCAGTCTTTGGATCACAGCATGTTTTGGATTACATCTCCCAACAGTCCTATGCAGCATAATCAAAGGTGAGAGCTCATGGGTGTTATAGTCCAAAGAATCTGGAGAGCCATAGGTTGCAGACCCATGTGTTGCTAAGGATCTTGGGTGACACAGGGGTGCCATAGTTATCCATAGGCATTTCAACGTTTGTATTTGACAAGAGCATAGGAAGTGAACTTATCTCATATTGTCTTTAATTTCTACTTCAAAAAATATCTCTAGATTGAGGCAGAATGGAATTCCAAGCCATTGGTGGTGCTGCAAAAAAGGAACTTTTGCTAAGCATGGTCAATTTGGTCCTGGGAACCATCAATAGATTGGTATATTTAGATATCAAGGCTCTGACATGGCTTTTTCTCATTAGGGTTTCCGACAGATATGTCAGGTTGCTCCCTGCTAGACATGGGTGTTGTGGTGAATAAACAAAATAATGTTCTGGCTTCTATAGGAAGCCAATGAAGATGTCTTCTACCTTCAGACACACGACTCTTCTATTTAGCCATTCAACTGCTCTGACAACACTATTCTGAATTGCCTGCTGCCTAGCCCGTCCCCCTTGCTCATACCAACTAGCAGGCTACTACAAAAGTCCAAGTCAAGTCCATTTTAATACTTATCATGGCTCTCACGACTGTGACACAACGTTTTTGATAGAAACAGCCATATCTGGGACAAGAGTCTCATATGATAGGCAGAAGCAAAGACCAGGGAATTAACTTTTACCAACATATTTAAAGTGTGAACCAAGAATACCCCCAAGTCTTTATTCTCTGTTGGGTAGCAATCTTGCATCCTGCCAACTGGAGGTTTTGGTATACTGGGTCCAATTTGTGTTCATTATGTGTTCATTATGTGCAAGATCATTCTGGATCATCCAGGTCTGGATCAATCTACATACTGTATTGACTATATTTACATCTTCAACATATACTCCAGAGAGGTGGCTAATGCATCAGGTGTCGTCTGCATAATTTGTCAAACGCACTCCCATTGGAAGAGTGGGACAGTAAAGAAATTAGTCAGGGATGGGGAGAGACAGGCCCATTGTGGGACCGATATTGCAGTCATTGAGGGGTTACTTCTGTTCTGCTACTGCATATTCTTACCTGTCTAACTTCCAGAAAGGATTTGACTCAAGCTGCTGCGTCCTCAGAGAGGTTTGCTACCTTCGGAAGTCTCTCAATCAATAGAGGATGATATAAAAAATTGAACGTTGCAGATAGGTCCAACAACATAAGCAAGAGCATTTGACAATTATTGATTGATTGTAGCATGGATGATTTAAGATCTAGGAATGCTGTCTCCATCGCATAACCAGGCCTAAACACAGACTTCCATTTGTTAAGGATGTTTTTCTTTACCAAATGTTCTAGGATTTGCCCATGGGCCACTCGATCGAGTATTTTTCAAAGGAAAGGTGTGTTGGTAATTGCTCTATAATTTGCAGGGACCAAGGGGTCAAGCTTAGGATTTTTCAAAGGTAGGGTGATCGACGCATTCTTTAACCCCATAGATACAAGGTTCTCCTCAAATGATAAATTGGCAAATGTAGTGATAGTCCCTCTCAAAGGCGGAAGACAAGCCTTAACTTTGCAACTCAATGGTTTAAGTTTCCAATAAAATCATCCATCTCCATTTCTAATATGTTTTTGAAATTTAAAGTGTTTGTTCTGTCAGTCTGGGGGACCTCCCACCTTCAGGTTGATAGGGAGTAGATTTTTGGATTGTGCATCCATGCAGCATCTTTGATGGGGCCTTCCATTTCTTCGCAAAAGGGATTCTCTAATTCCTTCAGGATTTTGAATAAGACATGTGTGTCCTGTTCAGCATTTACAATTCTAGAACCATACGTCATTTTCTTTGCTTCTATAATGGCCGTTTTGCATAATTTGGCTGTTCTTGTGTATGCCACCTTATCATCACTAAGCTCAGTGAATTTCCAGATCTTAAACATATTATGTTTCTCTGAGTTTAACCTCTGCAATTCAGTTGGATACCATGTTTTCACATTTTTACATGCTACACATCCGGTATTCAATGGAGCATTTCTATTAATGGCTTTAGTTTTAATCTTTTGATATAGGTTGCTACCTTCCTGGCTAATGGTGCAATAAAACGTCCATAGCTTCAGGGGAGACGTTATGTAAGTTCCAGGAACTAAGGTGTGGAGTATATATAATGTCTGAAACAGAACATCAGGCTAGTATTTCAGACATTACTTTCAGCCACTCAATAGCATTTAAATAGTAAATAGTGAGTGTGACAACATGTGCAACAATGGTCCTAAACATCAGTTGTCATGGCCCGATATACACTGGAGTCATAGGATATCATTAGATGATTTCCCATGGTACACACACATATATATATATATATATATATATATATATATAATCCACAGATTTTCGGCTCCTGTAATTTTTTTAACCACCCCTTACATACACACACATACACACAAACACACACATACACGTTTTACCTACCTTGTGGGGACTATGTGTGGATACCTGCCTTGTGGGGACTAACCTTTCCCAATGTTTTAGAAATGGGCTAATAGCAGAACTATGTTCATAAAAAATTCATTATACAGGATCCAACTTCACCTGGAAAAACACCCTAGTGGTGGGTCTTATAAACAACTGAATGAATCACTGTTTACGGAGATTGACTGGCCCTACGAAAAGCTAAAACATTTACCGTTTATACACCAGAAAAGAGCTTTCCAAGATAAGCTGAATAAGTGGGACTGGTGCTTGAATTTGGAACACTTAGCTACCTTAAAAGGGTATGAGGCAGTACTTCATGTCACCCATAGATATCTTAGACCCCAGGTGTATCTCTTGCTCACCCCGGCACCTGATGTTAGACGCTTCTTGCTACAATTAAGAACAAACCAGCTCCCCGTGCTTACTATAACTGGTCCAAGGCTAAAAATCCCTCGTGAATCTAGAACATGTAGAATATGTAAGAAAATAGGAGCACTAGAATCTGCTCGGCACGTACTAACACTTTGCCCAAAATTGGGTCCGTTATACATGAACTCATATGAAAAATGGGTCCACAACCTTGAGGCAATAAAAGATGAGTTCTTTTGGTATGGATGTTTGAATCCAGTCACTTTAGGCCTTCAGCTAGCTCTCTTTAGGGTATGGAACCATGTGAAACCTTTACTTCAGTGAAAACCTTAATACTTTAGTTTTAAAGTGATACTGAATGGTCTCTTCTATACACTACTGTATTGGGCTGGGGAATTCCCAATAACTATAGGTGCTCACCTGGTAGAGTAACTCACCTACTTTAACTTATCAAACCCCTCTACGTGGTTGCTATGTGAGGTATTTGTATTTTCTTATATTTTTATATCTTATATTTTATATGAGTGAGTTGACTTGTCTAGTCTTATTTATGCACTGTCTATGTTCTGTCTGTATTTTGAGATGTATATATGTTTTTGCTTTGGGATGTATATACTTATGAGTTGTGTAAAATCCAATTTTTGGATTGTATCACAATAAAGTATAAATAAAGAAATGGGCTAATAGCAGAACTATGTTCATAAAAAATTCATTATACAGGATCCAACTTCATATTTGCAAAAATGCTTATTTTTACTCGTATGTCCGGTACCATCTTTGCGGGGACTTGGACGCGTGTTACCATCCTTGTGGGGACTTACTTTATTATTCTTATTTAGGATGGATTGCACCATGAGCAAATGGAAAAATGCTTACTTTATAGTACTCAATATACATTATACAATGTTATTTGGACATGTGAGTACTTGCCTGCATTATAGCTATCACAACAGACGCATTTTGGGGGTTTGACATTTCCCACAAGATGTTTAATTTGCATGCAAAACTTAAAAAGGCACTTAGTTTCTGGCATTAAACACTATTATAAACACTCAAAATGTTCGATAACTGCGACACAGGCGATGACTTGATTGACCCAGGCTGACACACAGTGGCCAAAAAGGAATAAATATTTCAAATTCAGATTTCATTCTTTCACAGGAATCATCTTCCCTTCTAACTCATATCTGCTCTTTAGAAATGGTGTAATGGAAATGATGTTGCTTTCTTCCTTTCGAATGTGTATAATTAGAGTTAAGTTAACTTTCCTATAGGCATCATGTTTGATTATGGAAAAGTTATATTTTCCACAGATCTCATGTGCGATAATCATGAAACGGACCCCACAGAGACAGTGGGCCTCATTCCGAGTATGGAAGTAGCCAGGCCGCTTTCAGAGGCATGGCTACCTCCATAGGGGTACCAGGTCTGGGTTCCTTGAATGGGGAAATACCGGGCCATTCCGACCTTGGAGGGCCTGGTATTTCCATATTCAAGGAACCCGGACCGATACATCCCCATTTCCATTTCAGCCCCCATAGGGCTCAATAGGAATGGGGAGGATGCGATCAACGGGCCTGTTAATGACGGGCCCGTAGTTAGCATCCTGGTCTGCTCACGGGACCCGCAAGAAGACCTCGTAATGAGGCGGTAGAGGGTTGACGGGGCCGGCAGCTCTACCGGCGCTGTTAACCTCTACCGCCAGGGTCGTGATGAGGCCCAGTGTGTACTTGCAATCACGTTGAGGTCCCCACAGAGATGGTGTGTGATTACAATGATGGTAAAATCCCCATAGAGATGGTGTGTTATTAGGACTATACTCAAGCCCCCACAGAGACAGTGGGCCTCATTACAGGTCTGGTGGTAACCCTGCCGGTGATACCAGCAGGTTGCCGCTGGACCCGTAAAGAATTACCAGCGCCTGACTTCACGGTAACACCAGGGTATTACAACCCTGGCGGCCGCAAAGTCAGGCGCCGGTAATCCTGTTAATCCCCATTCCCATGGATGGGAGTGCAGACCACGGAAGCAACGGCACCATTAATTACGGTGCCGGTACTTCCGTGACGGTTTGCCTACCATGACCGCTGTGTCAGGCAGGGTTTGCCCTGTCGGGCACATCGGCTCCGGCAGGCAAACTAGTAGTATGCTGCTCCGGAAACAACAGTGCCCATTGTTTCTGGACCTGCATGCTTATAATGAGGCCCAGTGTGTAATTATAGTGCTGTTAAGTGCTTGCGCATTAGCCGCTATATAAATCTAAATATAATACAATTAAAACAAATAGAAAATATGGTCCCCACAGATATGGCAAGTGATTATGATAAAACTAAAGCCCGCACTGAGATGGTGTGTGATTACAATGATGATAAGGTCCCCATAGAGATGGTGTGTGATTAGGACTATACTCAAGTCCCCACAGAGAAAGTGTGTAATTATGATGCTGTTAAGCGCGTTTGGGCATTAGCCACTATATAAATCTAAATATAATACAAAAAATAAAAATAGGAAATATGGTCCCCACAGATATGGCAAGTGATTCTGATAACACTAAAGTCCCCACAGAGTTGGTGTGTGATTACAATGATGATAAGGTCCCCATAGAGATGGTGTCTGATTAGGGCTATACTCAAGTCCCCACAGAGACAGTGTGTAATTATGATGATGTTAAGCACTCAGGCATTAGCCACTATAGAAATCTAGATAAAACACTAAACATTTACAAATACAAAATAAGATCCCCACAGATATGGTAAGAGATTATGATAACACTTATGTCCCCACAGAGATGGTGTGTGATTACAATGATGATGAGGTCCCCATAGAGATGGTGTCTGATTAGGAGTATGCTCAAGTCCCCACAGAGACAGTGTGTAATTATGAACACATCTCAGGTTTAATTTCTCCCAGACTATTATAGAATTAGAATCGTTAGCAAATAAGCTTTTGCTGTACAAGACAAAGCAGACAGCTTTAGGTCATAAGACATACATGTAACATGCACCTCTAACCAAAAGTGTTTCTAATACATGAATAACACCTGTCACTCCTATGCATTTACGGATTAGATGAAGCAGAAATAGTAGTACCAGGTGGTACCTTTTTTCTCCATGTTACATTCTGACAGATGGCCCTGCCCCCCAGAACCAGTCTTAGCTCCACCCCTTCTCCTTAGTCCTGCCGCTTTGATATCAATTTAAAATAAAGTTGATTTAGATATTATATATATTTGATTGCCCCCAACATTTTTTATATCAAATGGGGCGCACCACCTGTTAAAATGTAACATGAAGAATAAAAGGTATCCCCTTGTGCTACTAAAAACAAATCAACACCATAATGACAGTACAACTCTGGCCCACATATGCAAACCCTGCTGGGGCTATTGGACGTAGAAAGAGATTTGTGACACCGCTGAGTCCTTGATCCAGTCCCCATACCGGAGGATCATGCCAGAGGATGTATCTCACTTATGGACATATTTTTTAACCTATTGATTACCCTAACTAGTACCCCTCTCACCACACAACCCGATAACAACCTCTGAAGCTGTGTGTAGTATCTTATATTTTATCTCATTAATCATCCACCTTTAAAACAGTTATGGACAATGCAAGAAAAATATTAAAACAGAGTTGGTGCATTCATAAAAGAATAAATCGTAATGGAATTATTGTAGGGGGCATACGAGTGTGAATCCTGTGCCATAACAATAATACCTTTCAGTTCAATCGATAATCTAACCATTCACTCTTTGCCTTGTAAACACGGTGTGCTCAACCAGCTGCTGAGGGAGCACTCCTGGGCTGGCTTTAACTGTCAAAGTGAAACATCTTGATTCCTCAGCCTTGCATGGCCCATTGGGAATGCAGGCTGAGGAACTGAACCTCCAAATAGGAGTAAGGGGAACTATTATTCTTCCCTGCAGTTCAGATAGCCCCTCTCTGCATTGCAGGAACTAGGAAGCACTTTGCACTCTCTGGTTCCAATCTATGTTTTGTGGAAGCTGGAGGGCTTTCATAGAGACAATGGCAGAGAGTAGCAGATTCCAGACCAGGGCTGAACTTTAATGTGTATGTTATGTGCGAGAGTAGACGTGTCGGATGAGTCAGTGTATTTTATATGGGTGACTGCCTGTGCTTGCAAATGAGTGAGTACGTGGTTTATGGGTACGCGTGTGAATGAGCAAATGCATGCTGTGCATACATGAGCGAGTGAATGCTGTGTGAATGTGAGTGCTCTTGCATTTGTGCTGGGCTGCATTGTTGATTTTGTTGGCAAAGGCATCATGAAAATGCATTGGGAAATGCTTCTTTGCACTGTTGGTTACTTTAATCTATTGGGTTTTCTTTTTGTGAGGTCCCTTACAAAAATTATTGCAAATTCGCAGGAATTTTACCCACATTTTCACCAAAAGCGTGCTTTATAATGCACCATTTCATCCGATTATTCAAAAAATGTGGATTAGTTGGTTCATGCTCCCTATCTACGCTCATGCACTCTGGAATATTTGTGGGAAATATTTACACTCCAACAATTAAAAATGGTATCAGCCCCCACTGGCAGAAGCCACCTAATGTGACAACGCTGCCAATGATTAATCTCCCTTACATTCCACCCGGTATCCGTTAAAGTACTCAAGGTTTCAGTTGGAGTAAGAGTCCAAACAAGCAGGCTACCTGTGAGGAGACCTTGTCCTGTTACCTTCATTTGGTCTCCTTAAAAGACTTCTAATCTTCATTTGTAAGGTTAAGGGTCTCATCAAAAACATGAGTCAATTTCCAAATCGTCTACACATTGGCAATGCACCCTTTCTACTCACCGAGGGACAATTGAAAAGGTGTGCCGTGAACCAAGTGAAGAGATACCACTATCTTTTCCTACACTTTTCCTCACCATACTACTCCTGTCATAGGTTACATTGGAAGGCACTGGAACTCTCCTGTTTAAATGGATTCTTCCATCCCCTACTTACTAGTCTGTCTATAATGATGTCCGCATCCTTTTCCTGTGTGCTTCAGCCATGCATAATGCGCTAGCCCTTCTTCAGAAACCTCTGCCATTATGGCTTGACCAGCATAATGGTAGTTCTCCTGTCATTATGGGCTTGGGTTTCCCATAACCCCTTGGAAATCAAACATGGGACTCCTCCCTGCCATGAGTTGTGTTTACAATACCACTCTCCTGAAAAACAGTCTATTGCCTTTCCCAGCCTTACTCAATATTCTCAAAGTCATCTCCTGCTTCCCAGTGATGTCCCCAGTCATACATTCATTGGAACATCAGTCTGTAAGTCATGCATTCACTGGGATATAGCTATGTGCTTCCAACATCCATTGAGACTGCATGGTGCACCTACTGCCAGGGCCCTGCCACCACACTTCAGAGCCACCCAAACAATTAACAACCAGCATGACATCACAGCAGGAACTACTGATCTTAAAACGTAACCCCTTAAATCCCTGGCAGGTTTTGTACCCATTTGCTTGCCAGTTGTAAACATGCACAGCCCTAACCTTAGAGGTTAAAAGAAAACCTGAATTGTGTCATTACAGGAACACGATTCGGTGCAAGGAGGGTGGTGAACTTGGCTGGGATGATTCATACGTTTTATATTGTACAAAGTTATATTCCTTTTGTGAAGCTTTTGCCAAGCCATTGGTTAACAGCACTAGAGTTTATTAGTTTACTTTAAATCGCAGCAGACTGTATTGAGGTTTTTCCCCTTGACTGAAAGCAGTGATTATGTGTACCATAAGAGACTGGACAGGCATACCCAGAAACTGTTGAGCTCATGACTTTTTGACGCACTTGCATTAAGTGTGCCAAGGACATCGGCCCGCCATTTTGTGGACTTCACCGGTTCCAGCTAGATTGAACAATGAGCCACTCATAAAGGACTGGATACGTCTCAGGGGGTATAACAGCTACATCCCTCACCTGACAAGGAAGGCACGAGAGGCCATCAAATTTGTCACCCTGACCCGAAAGTTGGCCATCACGTGGTATTTGGGAATAATGGAAATAGAGGATGGGCCCTCACAATAGTACAAGGAACTCCTTTGTTATGTGGAAACAGTAACTGGATGCTAAAAGCCCTGTTTAGGTCTCCTCGCTCATAGATATGGGGTTGAGCTCCTCAAAGGCAATAAAGGGAGCAGAGCTGGGAGTTTGAGCGCCGTAGCCTGTCCATTCACTGAGACTTAAAGCGATTTCCTTTTCATGGTATTAACACAGGTAAACAACATTCACAGCCTACTTAATAACATGGGTGGTAACACTTTTCACTTTTGTACAAAATCCGCATCCCTAAGCTGGCTATCGGATTTGACCCTTCTATCTTCCACTTTATGTCAAAATTACTTTGAGACCAAAAGTCCATAGACAGTTTGGATTAGTTCACTTCTTGATATTCATAAACTGACAAAGACATGAGATTTGTATCTAAAAAATCTACAAAAGAAAAATGGTACGGTCATTTGTTTTTGCAAGCAATGTAGTCAATGAACCTTTGTGTGCACACTTATAACCAGTCTCCTGTTATTAGAATCTCCCGTAATCCTTACATAGTCAATTGGATCCACATCCAAATGCACATTATACGTGAGAAAGCATAACGCATGTCGGATTTATATCACAAGGAATTCACTTACCGGTACACCGTCACTGAAAAAAAAAATAGTGTTTACATTCTTAACCCCTGATGGATGTCATCACTGCATGCAGGGGAAAGTGCACTCACTCCTTACAGTAAGTCTCAAACATTTTATATTTTTCTTTCTTTCTAAATAAATATTCATGAATAAATGAAGTGGCGAGGGCTGTTTTTTCCTTTCTACATAGGTGGATACTTACTGAGTTCAGAAACGTTAATTAATATAATTGGCTTAAAATGCATTAGTGCACTTGATCAAATAGTTTTATTTATGTAGCCTATAACCAAGATATGTAAGAAAACACCAAACACATTTTTTCAACTAACCGACATATTTTAAATCTTCTGCATATGACATGCAGCCATTACACAAACAGGCACCTGGAACACATACACCTACATCTCCATTTGATGACCAATAAAATATATTGCATCCCAATGGCACCTTTCGGTATCGATGCAAAACGTCATGCAATGCGGTCAAAGGCTGGACTATGGGAATATGGAAGGAGAGAGAGAGAGAGAGAGAAAAAAAAGAGCAATGGCAGTTTGGCAATCCACGTGCATGTAGCTTTAAAACAACATGTTACAATTCAGCAGTGGACCCTAAATTACAAGGGGAAGACAGAAACTGGAAAGCCAGGGGCTTTAAATCTTGCCCATCTTCACTAACTACTGAGGGTTCAGAATACTTTTATCTTAGACTAGCTCATGATGACCAGATTTTGTTTATATTTGGTCATTCCCACCAGTCACAACTTCTCCATTTTCAGCATCAGCTGGTAGATGGGGTTGCAGAAACCAGTCCATTGACATGCTTCCTCGCAAGGCAATGGCACCGTTCCATTGGGACCCATCTTTTCGTTATCTGTTCCACAATGTCCATTACACATAGGTGTCCCACTGGCATCTCCTGCACCATACAGCAAATAGCTGATGGCAGATGTAACTTTACGTTAGCTGAGCCAGAGCAAATGGCATCATCTTTTTAGTTTGTGTACTGGGCTCCATCCAGCGCGCATAGCATGGATGGTATCTTGACTTTCATCAAGGGCAGTGTAAAATGTAGATGGTTGTGAAAGTTACCTTCTTGTTTGTTCCGCGATTCCTGCTTGCCTGTTGTGTTTTCCCACACATTTCAGGTGTTTGGGCCGAGTATTCAAGATGGGGTAGGCATTTTCCAGGCAACATTAACCTTCTAGGTAATGGGCATGTTTATAGCTACTTGGTGGCAACATGTCACTCTTCAAAGTTGGAAACTCCAAAATGTGGCTAAACAGGTTTGAAGATTTTCAAAAGCCCCCCTCACAATCCAGTTGTAGGCTTTGCATCTCTGACCAGACCAGTTTTTCCAAGTACATAATTGTGGCCACAGACAATCCTACAAAGCCTCTGGTTGCCTGCACATTACAATCTGTCATGTCAGTTAGAGTCTGGGTACCAGCATGGCAGACAAAATAGGCCACTTTGCCGTCAACTTCTATGGTTCTGGAGCCTGCAAGCTCGCTGTTCTCAATTACATGTACACATTGATCAAACAATTTTACCTGCATCTAATTATTGCTGCTTTTGTCCATTACTTTTGGATGTCAGATTGGGAATTGGGGAATTGGGAAAGATGATGTGTGGGATTTAGTTCATGAGAGCAACCAGTGGTATGCTGGGATGCCCTCAAACATCACTGCTAACATAATCACCTCCTATGATTCGCTTTCCTCAGTCAACCCAGTGCACTCTGGGCCTGTTACCTCTTGGAGCCGTTACCTCCCTCTCCAGCTATTGATTGCATTGCTCGGCGAGGCCCAAGATCTTCGTTTTATCCCTGACAGTATATGTGGTACTGGAAGCCCACTGTCCCTTCAAATATAATATGGAAAGAAGCAGGGCCTCTCACATAATATTGAACTATATTTGCAGTGATGATGGCTTGTGGAAAACATAGGATACATGTACTCAAGATGCAAACATAGGCCACACGAATGCAGTTAAGTCACTTCAGTGCCCCCTGCCTTGCTGGACCTGGGGAAGTGAAGGCAAAGCAGGCTGATATGGCTTTTGGGGCTTTTATTTCTTGTATAAGAATGGGCAGGTTTCCTGAACTACCAAAAAGTGAATTGTGGGATATAAAGTTTGTGCAATGAAATAGGGAGGTCCAGTGCAATGCAAAGGGAATGTAAAGCCAGAACATGAATGGATATCAGTTAGCATGACATGTGCCAATGTGTGAGCACTAGGTAGTCCATAATGGCTGCACACAGCTGTCTGAGTTCCACAGTTATCACAGGCATCAATACAAAACAATGACAACATCCATTTCTGGTTACCTCATCCATGACTAAGTACATGAGCTAGCCACGCTCCAGGGACCTCCACTATTATATATTGAACCACAACATATCAGCTTTCCTGTCATTAAAGGCCGTTCAGTGCCTTCCGTGTCAACCTGTCGGTCCTCTGTTAACACTGCTGACAGACCTGAAACAAGCAAAGTAGCATGACATTATACATTTTTTCACATACGTTTTAATCATCACTATTTTCTACGTTCTCGCAATACACCCATATCTATTTTCAACCAAATTAACTGAACCATACTTCATTTCTTTTATAGCTAATGGGTTTCAAGTATTAACAACTTTTTTGATATATTGCTCACTATATTGTTAAATGTGAACACAGAACAAACCAGGGACGTCATTTAGGGGTTGCCAGGGATCGCAACTGCAACCCCTTAGGTCTCCCTTGCTACCTCTGTGGCCCCACTTGCTATCCCTAAAAAAAATCGTTTTTTTTTTCATTTAAAGTCCTGTGTTGGCTATGGCCAGCACCATGTGGATTTTTGTTTCTGCAATGGCCGGATTTCTTGTTCAGGCCTCTTAAAAAACAAAAAGGGGGTTGCACAAGAGTAACACTTAGAGCAGTGATCCTAAATAAGAAAGAATAGGGATAACACATAATTGCCCTCATTAGGACCCATGCGTTAAGGGGTTTACGGCGCCGTAAACGGCACCGACCCTTAACGCCTGATTCCAAGGTCCCTTTGCGGGATGGTGATTTTAACGCCTGCTTTTTGCAGGCGTTAAAACCCATGCCGCAAAGGGACCTTGGTGCCAATTACGCCACCGTAATTTACGGTGGCGTAATTAGCGCCTTTCCCCATTCCCATTATGCCCTATGGGGCAAAAATGGGAATGGGGAAGGGTAAAATGGGAAATGGGGATTTACCGCCCAACTCACCTTGGAATGGGGCGGTAAATCCGCCATCCACCATGGTGTAAACATAGTTTACACCGTGGTGGTAAGGGTACGACCCAGGCGGTAACTTACCGCCTGGGTCGTAATGAGGGCCAATGTGTCTTTCTAGAGTCTATACAAGAATTGCCAGACTCATTAAAGGTTTATTTCAGGCACACTTCAGAGGGAGAGTCACTGATTTAGTCTGTTCTTAAACACATCAACTCAGTCATTCATCCTTCTGAGGTCAATAAATGAGTACTAACACAGGTTGGGTGATATTGTATGTGAATTTGTTCTATATAAAGCGCTTCAGTGTAAGTGCTTTATAATAAAACCTCATTATCATTTGGCCTTGGACGTCTGCTTGCGTTCTCAGTAATTTGGTAATATGGGCCCATAGACACTGATATTAGCGATGCATATGGTGATCCATTCTTGTATGAAATGTATATCACATAGCAGTGATATCATAACCATATGTTTTGTTGTGTGCTTGGGAACAATGATATGTGATGACATTTCCTGTTTTGTCAAGGGGTGAAAAGTCATGTTCCATCGCTTCCTGTGATCTCACTTAGGGGTTGGGTCAAATGATATCACTTCCTGTGATTCAGAGGTCAAGGATCATATGCTGTCACTTCTGCTACCCTTGGCATTTTGGTGAAATGATGTCCCTGAAACATACCCACTCCGGCACCAATCTTTCCATTGTTCTAGGTTTGTCTATGGTACCTCACCAAGGCACATATCACATGATCCAAGTCTTGGGTGTAATTTTCCACCCTGTGAAGCCAAAGGAAGGACTCACCACAGTGGCTTCATGCACCTCACATGTAAACAAAATGGCCAAACAACTGCCTGATGCAGCTTTTTTTCCCTAATAACTTAATGTTTTCAGCAAATATCTACATTTGCGGGTGTTACATGTCTAAAGTCAACCAAGTCAGGATTGCCACAATAGCAACTCATTCATCTTTGTTACAAACACCATGGTCGGATTTATTTAGTGGAGACACCAAGCAAAACGTGAACGTTTACATGAGGAGTCTCTTGGCAGTTGTGTTTTTCATTTGTAAGAATACAGGAGATCAGGGTTACATCTGAGTTCATGATTCTTTCCCCCAAGAGGTGGCAATCAGTGAAATAACAGGGATCACCACAGCCATTACATTGCAGGGGGCCCCGCGCCCCATGTCTCGAGGGGCCCTCAGCACTCTGACTTAAGAAATCATTTATTTTTAAAGTCAGAGGTAGGGCTTGGCAAGCTGAGCAGTTGCTGGCTGAAACACGAGGTGAGGCACTCTGCCTCCATTGTGCATGTCAGGGGCCTGGATGCTCTTCCAGACACCTTGTCTCTGTGGAGCACAGGAGAGACAGAGAGAGAGAGAGACAGAGAGAGAGAGACAGAGACAGAGAGAGACAGAGACAGAGACAGAGACAGAGACAGAGACAGAGACAGAGAGAGAGAGAGAGAGAGAGAGAGACTGGTGACATGATGTGTTTATTGGATTGGGGGATGAGGGGCATTTCTGCAGCCAGCCAGGAAATGGGTCCTTACTGAGGTATTGAATTTTATCTGGTGTTAATTCAACATGGTCAGTGATCATAAATGGTAGGAGGGAGTATGTGTGCAGCTGCAAGATGTTGATGTTTCCTTACTGAAACCTGTTTTTCTTTTTACTAGTGTTAAGGGCAAAGCAACATGATGAGTGTTCTTACACGGTAGGGGGTATTTGTGCAGCCAGCAAGGAGATCATCTTGTCTTACTCAGGCATGGCTTTTTTAACTTTAAATAAGTGCAAATCATGTTCTTAGATGGTGAGGAGGGGGGAGGTGCTTACTGCAGACATCAATAACATGTTTTCTTCCTACTGGCTTGAGATGTCTACTAGAATTGCGGGCAAAGCCAACAGGAGTATGTTCTTACATGGGTTTTTCAGCATATATATATATATATATTTTTTTTTTTTTGATGATATAGTTTATTTGTAAACTTTTTCATCATTTCCCAGATTTTGTTCGTCTGTAAGCTTAGTGCTTTAAAATGCAATTATTGTTGTGTATTTCTTTTTTTCTTTTTTCTTTTTTGTTTAGTTCAAGTATAGAGCTTAAAAAAAGAACAATTGTGTAGATGTATTTGTTATTATTACCGCTGAGGAGTGTGGCCCACCTTTCTTGAGTGGTCATTTGTTTGGCTGATAGTTGAAAGAACGTTCCAAATTGTTTACGTTGAGGGGAGAGTTGTTTGCATTCCATCACCAAGTGGAAAATAGTTTCAGCTATTTCTTTGTCTTTGCAGAAGCGGCAGTAGTTGTTTACAGTGTCAATCTGTCTTGTTATGGATAAGTATGAATTTGTGGGTAGAATGTTCAGAAGTACTTTTAGAAAGATTGTACGAATGGTTTGGTCTGGGAAGATTTGCAAGTAGGCTGGTGGTTCATGAATTTTTCTATTGTCTTTTGTGCACTGAAGATTCTGTTTGTAGGTATTCTTTTTTTGAATGGTCTTTATCCAGTCGTTATGCAAGAGTTTTATTTTTGCATGTTGTGGGCGAAGCGTGAGGAATTCTTCTGATATATCTTCGTTTTCCATTTCAGTTCTCATTGAGGCTTTCCATTTTTGTAGTATTGTGATGTTAAAGGTGTTTTCTTTTGCTCGTAGAATTTGGATAGCTGGTGTTTTTTCATCTGTAAGTATTTTGCGATAAAATTCTAATCTTTTCCATTGTACAAAGGAGTCGATTGACTGGGTTGCCAATTCGTAGCGTATTCTTGGCATTGGGTATGTTTGTGGAAGCCGAAGGATTTTTCGCCAGAATATTGATTCGTATTTCGTCCAGTTAATTGTGTAGGCATTCAGCATTGCCTCTGTTCCGTATGTTAATATTGGTATGTATTTCTGTCTGTAATAGGCAATGATGGGATTGAAAGAAAATTTGCCATATTTTCTATGAAGTATGCATCCTTGTCTTGATAGGGTTTGCGCTGTTTGGTCAATTTTGTCTATCCATTGGTCTTCTGATTTGGATTGATTTATTGGAATGCCAAGGTATTTAAAGGATGTCACCGTTTCAATTATGGAGTCGTTAATGTTAAAAGTCGGTTGGTATGATTTTTTTGTGGATGGTTTCGTGAGAATCATTGTCTTGGTTTTCCCAGTGTTGATTGTTAATTCATTAGTTTCCATGTATTGGCTCAAGGCTATCAGAGAGGCTTGTAATCCAGTTGGTGTTTTGACTAGCAGAACAATATCGTCTGCATATGCCATTGCCGGAACTGGTATCGAGTTGATTTTTGGAGGGTTGGTTTTGTCGATGTTATATGTTCTTCGATGTCAGCAGTGTACAGATTGTAGAGTGTTGCTGCCAGAGGGCATCCTTGTTTTAGTCCATTTGCTGTTGGTATAGCAGAAGTTGTAGCTCCTTGTTTCGTTAATCTTACTTTTATGGATGTTTCTGAGTACAGTAGGATGATCGGTTCAAGGATATTCGGCGGGCAATTCCATGTTCTAAGTTTCGCCCATAGTTTTTCACGCGAGATTGCATCAAAGGCCATCTTTAGGTCAATGAATGCTGCGTATATTTTGATGTTAGAATTGATGGCTTCATGTTTGATTAGTTGTAATAATATCAAATTGAGATTTGTTCCAACATTGGCCGTGAATCCTGTTTGCCTAGTTGAGAATTTGTTGTTTTTTGTAGCCCATGTGGTTAGTTGTTTTAAGAGTACTGCTGCAAATAGTTTCCCTAACGGATCGAGGAGAGCAATCGGACGGAAATTTTGGGGATCTTCCCTTGGTCCTTGCTTGTGAATTGGTACAATTATTGCCGACCTCCAAGAGTTGGGTATTCGGTGAAGCGTGTTGATCAAAATTGTAATGTGGCACAAGAAGTTCGCCCAGGCAGTTGGGTCTTGTTTAATGACAGCATTGGATAGGCCGTCAGGGCCCGGTGCTCTGGAGGTGTTCAAATTTTTGATCAATTGCATGAAGTCTTCAAATTCCACATGTACTTTCCATGTTGGTTCTATTACAGACATTGGGCCTCATTACGACCCAGGCGGTAAGGGGTTTACGGTGGCGTAAACAGCGCCGACCCTTAACGCCTGATTCCGAGGTCCCTTAGCGCCATGGAGGATTTAACACCTGCTTTTGGCAGGTGTTAAAATCCATGGCGCTAAGGGACCTTGTTGTTAATTACGCCACCGTAATTCACGGTGGCGTAATTAACGCCTTCCCCACTCCCATTATGCCCTATGGGGCAAAAATGGGAATGGGGAAGGGTAAATGGGTTAATGGGCCCTTACCGCCCGCCAACCTCGGAATGGGGTGGTAAGTCCGCCAACCACCATGGCGTAAACATAGTTTACGCCATGGTGGTAAAGGTACGACCCAGGCGGTAACTTACCGCCTGGGTCGTAATGAGGCCCATTGTGTTCTGAGGGTCTGTTCTTCGTGATGCATAGATGTTCGCAAAATGGGTTATCCAAGTTTCTTGTGGTACGTTAGCTGTGAGTTTGTGTTGTTTTTGATGGTTGTCATTGAGCAAGTTCCAGAGCTCTCTGGTATTGTGAGTCTTATGGAGTTTGAGTATGTTTTCTGCGTCTGCTTGTTGGATGACGATTTTTTGGGATTTGATCCAATTGGAATGGTTCTGTTTCAAAGATTTAATCTGGATCCTACTCTGTGCAGATGAGGTTTTCTTTAGCTGTCGTATCGTTCGGTTTAGGCATTTTTTTCTTTCAGCAATTTCTTGCATGTACGTGTGACGGTGGTTTTTATGAAGACGGTTTTTGATGGTTTGTCGGAAAGGGAGTAGTATCCATTCATAGTTGAGTTTTTCATGATCTGTCAAGTTGGCATCTAGAAGCTTTTTTGGCAGAGTAGCTAGAGTTGGTTGTGGAATCCTTAGTCTTGATATTGTACCATTTAGCTCGAGCACTGGTGATATTGCTGGTTCACTTATTTGGGTGAAAGGTCGAGAGTGAACAGTGAGTTGGTTATGATTGCTTTTGTCGGTGGGTACTGTTTGTACTTTTGTGACTGATTGCTGTAGGCTCTCCGATAGGAATATATAATTGATAATTGCATGAGATGACCCTCTGGTCCATGTTGGGGTGTAGGATGTAGAGGTAGTTGCATGGTTCAAGAGAGTCAGATCTCGTGTCGTGATTTCTTTATTCCATCTCCTTGCTTTTGGGGAGAGTTCTGAGAGGGTTAACAGGCAGCCATTCTTGTTGTGCAGCTTGATGTTCAAGTCGCCGCAAATTATTATTTCCAGTATTTGATGTTTTGTTGTAGCTTTGTCAATTGCCAGGAACACTCCATCTAGGAAAGCATCCGTTGTTATTGCTGCTGGGTTCCAATATAGGTTTAGGATTAAAAGTATTGAGTTATTTTTACTTTCTCCGTTTTGATCAATCTTTGTACAGGTCAGTGTAGTGAGTTGGGTCCAAGGATTTATGTTTTCAGAGGTCATTACTTTGCTGTAAGGGTTTATCTTGATTAAGGTGAGGAGTCCAGATGCAGGTCTTCCTTGTTTTTGCACAATAGCCTGATTGAGAAATGTGATAAAACCGTCGCATGCTGGTGGGTTACTGAGCCAGGTTTCTTGAAGGCATATAATTTTGTATTGATCAAGTTCAGTAGATGGGTTCATAAAAAGGTGTAGGTTCCCTCTAGTGTTCCACGAACAGAGGGACCATGTGAACCCGAGCTTGATTAGTTGTTATGAGTTGGACATTGTAGAGTCGTCTGTAAATGCAGTATCTGTGAACGAGGTTTCAGAGTCATAGGTTCTTCTGATCGCTTGTTTGGCTCTGAGAGGTTGATGTGTTCGTATTAAGTCTTCCATAGATACAGCGTCTGTGAAAGAGGTGTCGGAGTCGTAGTTTCTTCTACTCAGTAGATCATTTCTGCGTGATTGACGTGTTTGTGGTGGGTTACTTAGGCATCTGTCAAGTCTGTTATGTTCGGGTAACTGATCTACCGTATCTGATTTTGTTTGATAGTAGTTCTTTTTCTCGCTCCTTGTGGTTTCTTTGTTCTTCTGTTTATTGGGTAGTCTTGTATATGTTGTAGCCCAACATGTGAAACCAAGATTTTGTAATTCGGCTCGCATTGATAGAATGAGGTCTTGATTGTCGCGATCAGGTATCTCTATAACAATTTTATCTAAATTTGAGTCGTCTTTGAAGGTTATGAGATCGATGTCTTTTGTTGTTAGTTTATTCAGGTGAGGTATTGCGCCAAAGAGATGAAGTAAATCGGTTCTATTTAAGATTATTGGTTCCAGTCTTTTGATTTCATTTTCGATGTGGATTTCGCATATTTCATTCTGTCGTAGTGGATTGACAAATATTGGGAGGATTTGGTTATGCTCAGTAGAATCTTGCAGTGTTCTCGTAAGCGTGCCCGATGAGATTTGATCATAGGTTTCGTCTCTCGTTTCTTCTAGTGTTTCGTTTTCCATCGAAATGTCTGCGATTTCTTCTAATGAGAGGTCTCTACTTTTGTCTTGATTTTTATTTGGCGGCTGTTCGTAAACTGAAGAATATTCATCAATTATTATAAAGCCTGCCTGGTTTATTGGTTGAAAGGAATGTGGGTTGTTTTCTGATGCTTGTTCCTCATGAGTGGATAAATTGAGCAGTTCTTCGTCAATGGATGATTGCAGTGGGATCAGTTGTGATACTTGAGAGTGTATCTGAATTGTGGGCTCTTGATCTCTCTGTGTACTGATAGGTGGTAGTATTGTACAGGTTGTAGTTTTTTGCTTTGGTGATTGTGGAGGTTGGGTATTCTGGTTCACAGTTCTTAGAAATCCCGTTTGTCGTTTTTTGGTATGTTTCTGCTGTGTAGGTTTTGCCTCATTTATTGTTTTTTCCTTTGCGAAGATGTGGTAAGCTTCCGTTGGTTTCTTAGTTTTTTTATTTGAGTTGGTTGCCTCTGGGTTTCGAGTGATGGTAGTTTTGTCTGATTCATTTGGTGCCTGTTGTTTGACTGACGCACTTGTTTCCGTTGGGTGTTGTGCTGGGTTTGGATGAAGGAGGCTCGTGGTTCCTTTGTCGTTTGGTATGTTCGATTGTTGCTGGTGATGTACTTTAAGCATCTGTAGTAATTCTGCTGTGAGCTTTGTTTTTTCTTGCCGGTCATCTCTCGCTATTTCAGCCAGTCTTTGTTGCCATCGATGTGTTTCGTCTGATTCGACTGACAAGCGGGTTTCAACTGTTGAGACAAAGTGTTCCATGTGAATCTGTTTTGAATGAATTAAAGCTAGGAGTGTTGCTTGATCCTTCATAGTGTCTTTCATATCTTCGTGTAATTTCAAGAAAGGGATCATCGCTTGGGAGAGTGTTGCGATGAGCATATTTTGCAGATCTAGCATTGTTGTAGGAATCCTCAGGTTTATGTTTTCTTCAGAAGGAGCATGATTTTGCGTGGCGCTAAGATTCTTTTGTTGGGGATTGCTTAATTTAGAGTGTTTAGTTATGGGATCTGGGGTGTAATAAGAGTCATCTGAGTCATAGTTGAAACGTGTTTGAGTTGTTTTTCCTTCAGCGAGATCGGATTGCGGTTCTTTTTTCACCGGTTTGTTTTGAGTGCCGTGCAAGATGCACGGTGTCGATGTTAATTGAATTTGATTTGGTTCTATTATCTTTCCAAATATTTCTTTTCTTTTTTCTATGGTTGTCATTATTGACTCAATTTCTGTAATGTCCATTGATAATCTTGCCACTTTGGTTCTTGGTTTAGGGATTGTAGAGTCCACTGAAAGTGTGGTTTTGATAGAGTTGTGGGTATGAATCCACGCGAGTCTTGCAAGTCTTGCTTTTTCTTTCTTCGTCTGTTGAGATGTTATCGGTGCTAATTGTTTGGTATTTGTGTCTTCTCGAAGTCCAGTTGACTGGTGTTGTTCGGTGTCTTTACCAATAGGGTGATTGAAGATAGCTTTTACTTTTTGTTTGGTGCTCATTTCGTATGATGCGTCACTAGTTTCAGAAGTTTGGCCGTTTGTTGCACTTGCTTGGCTTTGTTCAGGTGGCGTTTTTGTATGCTCTTCAATGCTGGTTGGAAGATTTGGAGTATGTTCCTGTGTCTTGTTACCAAGGGAATTGTGATTTGTAGGTCGCTCTTTTCTGCCAACGCTCACATAAGGATCGTTTTCAGACCTTTCAGATCTGGGTCGCGATGTGCACGAGGGTGCAGCGGGTGAAATGTCTTGTTGAAATTCAGAGCACGTATTGTGAACTTGTGCTTTGATTTCCAGAGGTAGCAGCTCTGTTGAGTTGAGTTGTTGGGTGTCTACATCAATTTGTGTCTCAGGCGGATGTTGGGGAATTTCCTGGATAAAATTGTCCTTTTCTGCATCGATTTCTTTGATGAACTGAGATTCATGTGTGGGTTGAGGGTTTAATAGCAGAGGTTTTTCATTTCCTTTAAGGGTTGCTGCTTTGTTAAAAGATTGTTCCATTGTTAGCTGTAATAGATCTTGCTCCGTAGTGCTAGCTGTTGCTAGTTTGGTTGTTTGTCTTGTTTTTGGACGTTGGATGGGATGTTGCTTGGTTGATTGAGTTGTCGTCATCATCGTCATCATCGTTGGGTCACTATGTATTCTATTGGGATCCAAGGAAATAGTCCTTTCTGTCTCCCAAAAGTTTTTGCAGATAGGGTTTTATTGATGTATAATTCAGGTTCGGGGGGTTGAGCCCTTTCAGTCCTCTGAGCAATGGTATGATCAGAGTGTGTTGGGATCCAAGGATGTGATTCCTTTCGGTCTCCCAGCAGTAGTTGAGGGTAGAATTTAGATGGTGCTGTGTTCAGGATCCAAGGGACGAACCCTTTCGGTCTCCTGGACAGCGGCAGGAACCAAGGCTGTGTTCCTTTCGGTCTCATAGTAGTAATTGAAGGTATAGTGTAGATATTGTGGTGTTCAGGATCCAAGGGACGAACCCTTTCGGTCTCCTGACCGGTGTTGGCGGTTAGATGTCGGTTTTCGTTATTTCAGCTTGGTAAAATGAAGCTTTAAGATTGTCTACTATTTTCGCTTTTATATTAGGGATGGTCAGTGGTGCAGGATCCAAGGGGTAAACTCTTTCGGTCTCCTGCTTGTATTTCGCACTAACCGCCGCTTTCTTCAATTTGAAAGTATGATGTTGGAGATGGCTTTTGCTTCGGGGTAGATGCCAACAGAAGTTCGATGTTTTATGGGCACAATGGGAGAATGGGCCAGTGAGTTCTTTAGGGGCAGACGTCTTTCATTGATTCTTTCCTTCTATTCCCCAAATTCTTTTATTTTTGTGTTATTTCTTTGTTATTTTTCTTAAAAACGTTTTTAAGAAGGCGCTGAATGTCAATCTAGGTGAAAAGGCGAATCCCAATCCGTGGGGATGAGGTGGCCACGTGGGCTCGCCGTCCGCCAGGCGCCCGCTCAGCAGGAAGGCAGACGCGGGAATACAGCGGGAATACAGCACGGCTGTGCACGTCGGAGATCGACAGGCAGAGATGTTGAGGCAGGGCAGCACAGCGACGAACAACATTGCAAGGCGCCTAGGCTGTAGTCGCCGAGGATCAGCAGTCGAGAGCGGTGAGCTGAAGCAGTGAAAGCGCGTGCCCGCCGATCGCTCTGTAGTGGAGCAGGAGGCAGTCAGAAGCTGGAGAGCAGCGAGGCTGTGGGCATAGGCGATAAACAGGTGGAGTTTGTTGAGGTGGAGTGGTACGAGCGCGGGCCCACCGTCCGCTCTGCAGTCAATCAGGTGGCAGTCGGACGCTGGGGAACAGCGAAGCCGCGGGTGCCAGAAAGGCAGTCAAGGAGTTACATCCAGCAGTAAAATGCAGTCAATCTGCATTGGTTTCCAGCGAGCCCGGAGGCAGGGTTTGGCGGGCACCGCAGAGCCTGCAGAGCCTAAAGACCAAAAGACTCTGCAGTAGACTCCGCGGCCGCTCCGCGGCCTTCTGGGTGTTTTGAAGGAAACACCAGTTGAAACAAAAAGAGGACTAGAAGCAGGTCACAGTTCTTCACAGGTACAGGAGCAAACACTGTAGAGTCTTCTCACAACCGCAACCAAAAGACTCTGCAGCATATATTGTCAGAGACAGCATTGATATGTTTTCTTATGGTATGGTATCATTACTGTGCATAATATTACTTGCCACACACTTTGGTGACTGGCACTGCCCTGTTGCTAATTCGTATGTTAGGTGAAATATTCAAGCTTCAGTTGAAAAACATACTTTCAGCTTCCAGCTAACGCATTGTCCATTATGCCCTTTCAGAATCATGACCATCATAGGCATTGCACATGTTTGGTGGTCCAGGATGTCCTTGAGGGTGTGTGGCTCATGCTTTATTGAGAGGTCAGAGGACCATCAGTAAGGCTTGTGGTGAGCACCTCAAATTTGGCCAGGCCCTGTGTCCCACTCATGATGATATTGGTTAAAACTGGCACCTCCCATTGATTGAAGGGAAATGGGACCCTACATTTATACTTGAAATATGTACTATTCCTCTCACAAGACAATCCACTAACCACCGCTGACGATGTGTATGGTGTCTTTTATTTTCTCGAATTAATTTGTCATATTTAAATCAGTTATAAATAATGCCAGCAACAAATTTAGCATAGACTACAAACATGACAGTGAACAGAAACCAGCAGGAAGTCCATTTAAGAAAAACACATTTCATTCCCACTTTGGTTTTACATAGAATGGTCACACAATTTACTGTAATTCCAGGAAAACTCTGTACTTCTGAGCAAGTTGCTTTTTTCAGTGCCCAAGTTTGAATGCTCATGACCAGGAGCAGCATTAGTGGGATTCTGTTTTTGGACCTAAAGGTACCAACAAGGAAACAATATTTAAGCATGGCCGTTTCCTACAGAGCAGCAATATGAACCTATTGGCTGAAAGGCGATTTTTTCTTTTATTCTCATTATTGGTATTTCCACAACAGTGCGACCTACGGTCTGACAGCCATCCCAATAAAATAATACAAATAGCAAATGTGGTCTTATAACATACAAACAACCATAACATAATTATTTGAACAAACAGCATACTCCCCACTCATCCAATTTGTGGTGGCTCAGTTCCAGGTGATGTGCTTCCTCATGACGATATTATTTATTAAACAAGGTTCATAATATACCCTAATTTCCAACCTCCTCCCATTATCCGCAACTGTGCCCTTCCTTCTGCCCAACTGAACCTCACAGATGTGTGTCATCTGGTAGGAAACATTGTCTGTACGAACGCATTCCAGGGCCTCACATCATCACTACTTTCCGTCATCCCTCTCTGCAAATCCCTATGCCCTACTGTAGTTTCTGCCATGGACCACCTTCTTAAATACCTCCACCAGTTATCTATGTGCGGGCCGCAGCTAGACATCCATGCCATAGCAATCCTCTGTTTTGCCAGCACGCAAACCAAGTGCATCATCTGATTGGTTTGTCTGGCCTCTCTTGATCTCAGCAATATCGCCAGCAGGGAAACCTCTGCCTTCCTCTTAAGGTGTGTTATCCCAACCCTTCTCACCCTCCTCTCCACCTCACCCCAGAACCTCCTAATCACTACGAAATCCCAAAACATCGGCATCATTCTCGCTCCCTCTGCCATGCATCTGCGACGCTCCATGTCCTACATATCAGGAAATTACGCTATTCTATGCAGCGTCAACTATGCTCTATGCAATACGTAGAAATGCGTGAGCTTGAACCTAGTTTTTCTGGATTCAGTCTTATTAATAATAACGTGCATGCCCATTCCTGATCCGCGAAACCCGTACCCAGCTCCTCCTCCCATCTGTGCCTCATGCTCAATATATATGTGGCTAGAGCCTACAGTAGCCCCTGTTATAGTCTTGAGAAACCATTGCCCCACCCCTGCTACACCACTATTCTATTTCCTCAGGAAAGTCCTTCGATTTATCCCTAGCTTCCGTCAATAATCTTATATATGTCAGCAACTTCCCTGCATTTTGTCTCGTATTTCTCACCACTTCATAGAACTCTGACAACTTCCCATCCAGGAATAGGTCCCTCCATATCGCTATTCTTTTATCCTCCAATTTTGTCCAAATGACTGTAATGTCCCCTTCGTCCTTTCCCTGTATTGCCGCTATGGGAATATTGGAGGAATACGGTTCTCTCAGATGCAGAAGTGTCCTTGTGCGTGACCAAATATATTTTACCAGCTTCAATATGTGTGGAATATCCAATAGTTTCTTGAGATCTAGCCACAGTACTTTTTACACAGTGTGCTGAGAGCCACTCTGTGCCTGCCCTTCTCCCGTATAAATTCACCCAGCATACCATTTAACTCCCTGAAAAAGGTACTTGCAATATTGAAAGATACAATAAGGAAATTATGCAGTAGTCGGGGTAATACCACCATATTGACTAGCGCCACCCTTCCTATTACTGTGATCAGAAATTTCTTCCAAAATTCATTTCACTGTGCATGCTTTTACTGTATTAAATGAATGTGTCAGTCTGACATTGTGGTAAATCGTGGTAAACATCCATTCCTAGGTATCAAAATATTGTAGGCTCCAACAAAGTCCTAGACTTGACAGGTACATTCTCTCGCGTCCTGCCTATTCCTCAAGCGGAAATATGCACAAGTTGACTCTACTAACTGTTATCCCTGATAATCCCTGTTAATGCTGCAAAATTGTCTAGTACCTCGAAGATAGTTGACCAATTGTCTTCTGGGTTTATGACAAAAAGTAGCATGTTGTCCGCATACAGCAAGACCACATGATGAGCCCTATCCACCATCAGCCCAGCATCTATAAATTCTGTATGGTCGATCACCGCCAGAGGTTCCAAAGCTAATATATAAAGCATAGGTGAAAGCGAGCACCTCTGTTTTCTGCCCTTCTACAGGCTCCAATGTACAGAGACATACCTGCCCATCCGCACTCTAGCTATGGTTGACTGATATAGGAGTTTCACCCATGTAATAAATCCTGCCCCTTTTCCAAAATGCTCCAGGATGCCATATAGCCAATGCCATCTATCAAAAGCAAATGCTTTAATGGCATCCAATGATATTACCACACACCTGTCTTCTGTGAGAAACCTGGGGTTATTCTCACTCCTACTCCCTTAGATTCTCAACGCAGGTGGCCAGTGAAAGGCCACCCCTTTTGGATCCTGACCCTGGGGGTGGACAAGCGCGGGAGGATCACCTGGGTTGAAGGTCCTTGGGGATTGGGAGTGGGATGTCTTATGCAAAACATGGTATCCCCCCTATCCTAGTGACAACCCACCTAGCCCTCGCTGACCTTTATAGGTTATCGTAGGTTAGCTCCCCTTCTCTCCCCTCCTGGGACATCTGATAGTACTGAGATGAGGAAGAGACAGCTGAGAGTAATGAACACCACACACTCTCACCACTTGAATACTGAGACGAGGAAGAATCAATTGAGAGTAATGAACATCATCACTCTCACCACTTTGCTACTGGGACGAAGAAGATGCCTGCAAGGTATGAAGGTCAGCTTGTCCTCTTAATCAGGCAGAATAGAATAATGGAATATGCCTGCAGCTTATTGAAGGACCACAGGTGTATAAAATGAGAAGCTGTGAATTTGAGAAAGGGAGAGTCCTGGGGAACTTGGGCAGAGATCAGAAGGAATCCTCTGGAGTCTGGAGGCAGTCATGGTGGGACCTGAGGTGGAGATGGGATGCTGGATGACATTCCCAAGCCGAGGGGAGCCTCCTGTATGAAGTGGGAGCAAACCGAGCTACCGTGAGGCAAGAGCAAAGAGGATGCCGTATCCCGCTTCACAAAGGTATTGAAGCTGCCTGTGTCAGCCGAGCTCCAGTCCACACGTGAGCAGGGGTCACAGAACTAGAATCAGCAGCCAGAGCAAAGGAGAAAAGCAGTGAGAGCCACCGGAGGAAGACACGTGTGACCAGTGATTGCTGGGGAAGTAATCCAGCAACCGGGGTGCTTTGGGCTCTGGGCGGACTGCGAAAGTAGTGAACAGTGCTGGGGGAATAAATGCTTCAGTTACAGATGGAGCGGTGAAATTATATGAATGAAAGAAAGGCAAGTGGTGCGAGGCATAGCAAATCTGCAAATATTGAATAATAAACTGAAAGAAAATAGCAAATCAAGTTGAATTAAGGACTCTGAAAAACTATTTGTTGAATATCAAACTGATAAAAACCCCAAATCATGCTTAAAGGACAGACAGCTTTATACTTGGAGGAAGCTAAGCATGAAGGATGCAGGGTCACCTGAAGAGAAGTGTGGAAAACACCCTGAAATACAACAAACCATTACATGTGTACAGAATAAGGAAGTCAAACTAAGGAACTTGACACACAGAGGAATGACTTTGAGGAGCCTATGTGTGAGCAGTAGAACTAAAGGTTCCTGGTTGCGCAACCTGTGATGGGTGGACTGTGTGGTCTGACAACTGCACCTAGACCAGAGAACCCCTACATGTTCACAAAAGCAAACCTACTATTGTGTCAAAATGAAAACTATTATTGGTGCATTTAATGCTTGGGGAAGGGAACCCTGAGCTGTGAATCATTGCATTAACTTAACTGTTACATTGAGCTTGTGCAACGGAATCCTGAGACTTTCTGCAATGAAACTGTATTGAACTCGCGCAAGGGAATCCAGTGAAAGGTGTGGAACTGTATGACCTTAAATCCAAAAGAAGGAAACTTGAACACTCAGGTGAACTTGGTTGTACTTGGGAAGGAGGAGCTGACGAATAAGCCTGAGCTGGAAATATCTCAGAACTTTTAGAACACTGTTTATTTTATGGTTGACATCCCTACACATTGTTTTGTTTTAATTGTGAAGGTAAGCATAGGTTTTCGACACAGAAAGACTTTTAAGTTGAATTTACTGACTCGGCCTATAATTAGTTTCTTTAGGTAGGGAAATCCCACCTTAGCATATTGCAAGTTAGGCCTTACACCATCCTGACATTTAAGTTAATAAAGGTATTCTGTTAAATTGAATCTGTTGTCTGTGTCTCCTTCCATGATGCCAACCGCACAAATAGTGAAATGAATGGGATGTGGCTCAACTGATACAAATTGGCGAACCCTAAGGTTTGAAATGAAAGGTGCCAGAGCATCAGACCCCTCTGTAGCAACAAAGGGCTCTATCGGGTTTGATATCTGTAGTAGTAGAGATGGGAGAATTCCTCCAGGAATAGCCTGGAGGTTTGGAATTGATGTATTGGCGGGAGTGATAGATCCAGACTTCAGAGGGGACATTAAGGTATTGCTATAAAATCACAGAAAAGACCCATTTCAAATTCACTAAGGGGATAGTGTGGCTCAAGGGGTGCTTGAGAAAGCAATGTTCCCTAGCTTAGTGAAGGATCTGAGAAGGAAAGGACAGACATGGGGACTCGCAGTTTAGGGGACTCTGATGAGCCATCTGGAGACCCTCCCAAACCCGAAGACAGAAAATCAATAGAGGAAGAACCCAAGACCCTTCCTGACTTGGCCTTTGCTCAAAGAAACAATCCCTTGTTGGCAAAAGAATTTTTACAAGTGGTATTGGAACCAGAGGGTCATGATAAAGGGGGACATTTTTTCTTTCTGAAACATGGGCTTCTCGATAGGGGAGATACCACTTCGGAGGGAGTGGTAGGAAACCCAGTTGGTGGTCTCTAAAATGAACAAGTGGGTTGTCCTAGAGATAGCCCATTCACATCTAATGGGAGGCCATCAGGGGCAGTCCAAGACTCATTCACACATAACAAATACTTTTACTGGCTTGGAAATCACACTGACATTAGAACCTTTGTCCAGGCATGTGAAATCTGTCAGAAAACAAGCACACATCTCCTGCCACCAGTCCTTTTAAATATGTTGCCAATAATCGAGATCCCATTTTGGTATGGATATTGTGGGACCCCTGTAATCATCTAAACTATGGAACAAATACATTCTAGTTGTTGGTTATGCCACATGTTATCCCAAAGTCTGCCCTTTGAGAGTCAACACCACAAAACTAATTCTAAAACATCTGATCCTTTTTTCTCCCGAGTGAGGTTCCGTACGAGCTATTGACTGACCAGGGTTCTAATTTTATGATTAAGCTTATGGGAGAAGTGAAATAATTGTTGCACATCACCACCCTTACACCATCAGTGTACTATCCCCAGACAGATGGCTTGGTGGAAAGATTATATAAAACCCTCAAAACTATACTCCGATAGTTAGTCTAACAAGATGGTATAAATTGGGACCAAATGATACCCTGGCCCTTTTTTGCAGTACAAAAAGCCCTCCATGCCTTAAAAGGTTCTCCCCATTCAAACTCCTTTATAGGCAAGAAGCACAGGATGCCCTTGATATGTTAATAGAAACTTGGGAAGAAAGAGAGGAGGATCCAATGCCACTCTCTCTAACAGTACATGAAAGAACATATGTTAGCTGTAATATCTTTGGTACAAACTCGTATGCTTAAGGCACAAGAACAACAAAAGACCTCTTACTAAAAAAAAAAAAGGTTTCTCCTAGATCCTTTTCAATAGGTCAAAAGGTACTTGTCATTTAGCCACCTCAGGAAATAAACTAGTGTCCAGATGGCATGGGCCATATGAAATATTAGAGCAAATGGGTCCATGCAACTATAAGATCTCGCAGCCAGACCGTTGTCTTAAAACCCATGTTTTTCATATAAATCTGTTGAAGGAATGGAAGGAATATCCTTCAGAGTTCCCAGCTATAATATTATCATGTATGTTGCCAGAAGATGTAGAAGATAAGACCTTAATTTCCTCTGATGTTAACAACAATCAGAGACAGGATTTATATGAATTTATAAGAAAATGTACTGATGTGTTTAATGAGGAGCCTGGGAGAGAAAAGTGTATGCATCATCATATCCGCACTCCTTTAGGTAAAGCGCTACACTTAAAACCACTTTGGTTACCTAAGGCTGGAAAAGAGACCATCAAAAGGAAAATAAATATCCTACACAAACTATGCAGATGATACACAAATCCTCCTCCCACTCTCTGGCAACTGACTCTGGAAGTTAACTTGGACATCATCTGCCACCTACACTACTAAGTTGATTAATGCCTATTGTCCCTTTCTATCCAATGACAGCTGCCTGACAATCACCCAAGCAATTATAGATGCCAGACTCAACATACCAAAAAGGGTACCCATTTCAGTGGCAAGAAAAAAAGGCTCATTGGCTCCCAATCCGAGAACGCATTATTTTTAAAACTTTGTCAATCACCCACATATGCCTCACCAAAGTAGCACCTGTATACCTCTCAGAAAAGAACCAGAGAGTTCAATCCCCCAGACCAACCAGATAGGTTTATGCACACAGAATTGCAGCAAAACATTGGAATACTCTGCCACTAGAAGAACAATTCTACTGGGTCTTTAGAAGAGCATAAAAACGTAGCTCTTTACATAATATAATATTGAAAAAACACCCTGATGCTTGGCCACATTTGACATTTAACTTGTGTGACAGGTTTTGTAACAGCGCCTCAATGCCCTTGGGATTGGTGAGCTCTATATAGGTGAAAATAACTAAATAACTAAAACCATGCTTGATGCTAACATCATTGAACCTTCCAATAGCCCTTGGCCCTCCCACATCATGTTAGAAGCAAAACCTTATGGAAGTTGGAGATTTTTTACAGATTTTCGTAATGTGAATGCCATCTCTGCTTTGATGCTTACCCCATGCCTTGTATCGACGATCTAATAGATCAGCTGGGGGATGCTGTCTATCTTTAAATGCTAGATTTTACAAATGGATTGGATATTGGTAAGTTCTTCTGTATGGACCTGATAAAGAGAAAACTGCTTTTGCTACTCCCTTGGGGTTGTTTCAGTTTAAAGTCCTGCCTTTTGGGCTGCATGGTGCTCCTGCAACATTCCAGCGACTTATCAATAAAAGTTTACAAACGTACTCAGAGTTTTGTGTAGCCTATATAGTTTGCTTTGTAATCCAGGGCAAGACATAGGAAGATCAGTTACACCACCTGTATATGATCATGTGAATGTTAAGAGAAGCAGGGCTAACAGCTAATCCCAAAAAGTGCAGCCTGGCCCATTCTCCAGTCTTGGGGAGAAGGAGTGGAAGAATAAGCCTGAGCTGGTAATAACTCAGAACTTTACATACTGTTCAGTTTACGGTTGACCTCCCTGCACGTGTTCTGTGGCAAGCATAGGTTTTGGACAGAGACAAACTTTTAAGTTGCACTGAAAAGGACTATCCTTAGTTTCTTAAGGTAGGGAACTCCCACATTAACATAGGGCAAGTTAGGCCTTACACCATCCTGACATTTACGTTAATAAAGGTATTTCTGTTACATTTAATATGTTGTCTGTGTCTCCTTCCATCATGCCAACCTGACACTTCAATGTGCCTCGTTCTGTCAATCACTGCATGCAATCTACTAAAAAAGTATTCCTACCCAGCACATACCCCATCTGATCTGGATGCATCATTTGTCATATCACCGTCTTCAATCTGCTTGCCAATACAATCAACAGAATCTTACAATCCTGGTTCACTATTGATAATAACTTATTATTCATACTCACCAAGCAGCCATGTATCACCATGCCGGCCAGCTTCTAGGTCCAGGCTTAGGGTAGACATTCGGTAAATGAAGCTGTCGTGGGTGGACCCTGGATAGTTGGCATATACTGAGGTGATGATTCCCTTAGCATTACATACTACCTGCACATTGATGGAATGGCAGTGCTTGCGGTTCCTATAGATGTGCTCAGATGCCCTGGGGGGACGTAGTGCCACATGGGTGCAGTCAATGGCACCTAGCACTTTTGGAAATTGTGCCACACCGTAGAAATCGAGGGTGGCAGCCTGCCTTTCTGCAGGTGTCCTGGGCAGGTATATGTGCCTACGGACTGATGGGCGTACAGTGATGATGTTCAAGACCTGGTGTAGGCAGCGTGACTGCGTGGCCTGTGACACCCCACCCACTATGGCACTTGTCCGCTGAAATGATCCTGTGGCCAAGAAGTGCAGTACATTGAGGACCTTCTCCAGGGGGCTGAGTGCTTGGGAGCACAGGGTGGGTGATGTGAGGTCATCCTCCCACTCACTGACCAGGTCCAGTATTATGTGTGGGGGGAAACCTGTACCGCCCATACACCTGGTCATCAGGCATCCCAAAAAGGCTGGTTCTGGGAGTGAAAATTCGGGCCCTCGCTATCCTCCTCCTCCTCCTTTGGTAACCCACGGCCACTGCTGCTAGGAATGGTATATTCATCCTGGCGTATGAGCTTGATTGTTGTTAGCGCGCACTTTTATGCTGCGCGGGTCGATGTACGCCTGCTTCATGCTGGCGTACGTGTGTCAGGATTGGACCCTTTTTCGGCACGTCGTAGGCGAACGTGTGAATCTTCCCGCCCACACCAGGAATACACGTAGCACGCTCTCACAGGCACAGTCGCGGGTAAATATTCCCGCCTACCCCTGGAATACATGTAACCCACTCTCACAGGCCCAATCGCGTGTGGAAGTTCACGCGCACCCCGAAGTACACGTACCCAGGCAAATCGCGTGTGGAAGTTCACACGCACCCCGAAGTACACGTACAATCGCGTGTGGAACTTCACGCGCACCCCGAAGTACACGTACCCAGGCAAATCGTGTGTGGAAGTTCGCGCACACCCCGAAGTACACGTACAATCGCGTGTGGAACTTCACACGCACCCGGTAGTACACGTACCCAGGCAAATCGCGTGTGGAAGTTCACGCGCACCCCGAAGTACACGTACCGAGGCAAATCGCGTGTGGAAGTTCACGCGCACCCCGAAGTACACGTACAATCACGTGTGGAACTTCACGCGCACCCCGTAGTACACGTACCCAGGCAAATCGCGTGTGGAAGTTCACACACACCCCTAAGTACACGTACCCAGGCAAATAGCACGGCTGGGGGGTGGGGGTGGTGGTAGACATGGGTGGGGGCCTGGTGGAGGCTGCCCCTGCACTGCTGGGGGGTGGGGGTGGTGGGAGACATGAGTGGGGGCCTGGTGGAGGCTGCCCCTGGTGGCTGGGGGGTGCGGGTGGTGGTAGACATGGGTGGGGGCCTGGTGGAGGCTGTCCCTGCATTGCTGGGGGGTGGGGGTGGTGGGAGACATGAGTGGGGGCCTGGTGGAGGCTGCCCCTGGTGGCTGGGGGTGGGGGTGCAGGGGGACATGAGTTGGACATGAGTGGGGGCCTGCTGGCAGGTGCACCACAGTGCTGGGGGGTGGGGGTGGTGGGAGACATGAGTGGGGGCCTGGTGGAGGCGGCCCCTGGTGGCTGGGGGGTGGGGGTGGTGGTAGACATGGGTGGGGGCCTGGTGGAGGCTGCCCCTGCACTGCTGGGGGGTGGGGGGGTGGGTGACATGAGTGGAGGCCTGGTGGAGGGTGCCCCTGCACTGCTGGGGGGTGGGGGTGGTGGGAGTCATGAGTGGGGGCCTGGTGAAGGCTGCCCCTGCACTGCGGGGGGTGGGGGTAATAGGGGACATGAGTGGGGGCCTGGTGGAGGCTGCCTCTGGTGGCTGGGGGGTGGGGGTGCAGGGGGACATGAGTTGGACATGAGTGGGGGCCTGCTGGCAGGTGCACCACAGTGCTGGGGGGTGGTGGGAGACATGAGTGGGGGCCTGCTGGCAGGTGCCCCAAAGTGCTGGGGGGTGGGGATAATAGGGGACATGAGTGGGGGCCTGGTGGAGGCTGCCCCTGGTGGCTGGGGGTGGGGGTGGTGGGAGACATGTGTGGGGGCCTGGTGGAGGCTGCCCCTGCACTGCTGGGGGGTGGGGGTAATAGGGGACATGAGTGGGGGCCTGGTGGAGGCTGCCCCTGCACTGCTGGGGGGTGGGGGTGGTGGGAGACATGAGTGGGGGCCTGGTGGAATCTGCCCCTGGTGGCTGGGGGGTGGGGGTGGTGGTAGACATGGGTGGGGGCCTGGTGGAGGCTGCCCCTGCACTGCTGGGGGGTGGGGGTGCTGGGTGACATGAGCAGGTGTGCAGGGTAGTCCCCTGTGGTGTCGGCTGCCTGCAGGGGCCGTGGAGGGTGTACAGGGAATACCTGGGAGCACCCAGCCAAATCATGTGTAGAATTTCCCGCGTACCCCTGAAATACACGTACCCAGTCAAATCGCGTGTGGAAATTCCCGCGCACGTACCCGGCCAAATCACGTGTGGAACTTCCCGCGCACCCCTGAAATCCACGTACCCAGCCAAATCGCATGTGGAACTTCCCGCGCACCCCTGAAATCCACGTACCCAGCCAAACCGCGTGTGGAAATTCCCGCGCACCCCTGAAATCCACGTACCCAGCCAAATTGCATGTGGAAATTCCCGCGCAGGTAACCGGCCAAATCGCGTGTGGAACTTCCCGCGCACCCCTGAAATACACGTACCCTGCCAAATTGCGTGTGAAACTTCCCGCACACCCCTGAAATCCACGTACCCAGCCAAATCGCGTGTTAAACTTCTCGCGCACCCCTGAAATCCACGTACACGGCCAAATCGCGTGTGGAACTTCCCACGCACCCCTGAAATCCACGTACCCAGCAAAATCGCGTGTGAAACTTCCCGCACACCCCTTTAATCCACGTACCCAGCCAAATTGCGTGTGAAACTTCCCACGCACCCCGAAATACACGCACACGTTATTTTTCAGTCAGCGGGTGTCCGTGTTTGTGGGTACCCCTTTGCACGTCATTTGTCCTGGAGGGCCACAGTATGGGACATTCATCATAGCTGTATATAGGTGCTATTTGTTGGCGCACCTTTTGGCGCACATTTATTACAGGCGCCTGCTTTCTTGTGGCGGTCGTGTTTGTGCCTGTGCGCTGGTTTGACCGTGCGCTGGTTTGCCCTATTCGATTCCATGAATACGTGTTGTAGGCGAGCGTGTGGGCGTTCCGCGCACTTGCACCCTGTACTTCCCCCGTGACGCCCACATTTTGGCAAGTTGTTCCCCATTCCGAGTGTTATGCCCCGTGTTCCGCCTACTTTTGTTGTGTGCGCCGCGCTATGTGCGATTTTCGCTGTGGCCTGTGCGATTTTCGCTGTGACCTGGCGCACGCCGTTAGATGGCCTGTGCGCCAACGTGCGCCGCGCACTTTTTTAGCGCACATCCAATGGTTTTCTCGCGCACGGCCTTCCATGAATCGATGTGCGCTGCTTTTCGTGCGAATTTCGCACTTGCACTACGATTTTCGCTATTCCACTGCGATTCGCATGTTTTTGGCCACTTGCGCCACGCTAATTATTCCATGAATCGGCCTGTCAGTAAAATGGAAAGACAGATTTAACAAAAGGGACTTAATTTTGTCCGTACTTACAGTTCTAGTATTTTTGAAACAACAGTTGAGGTTTTTAAATGTATGCACAAGTTAAATTGAAACCCTTTGTTGCTGATATGGACATCGAAGAACTGACACACAATGATCATACTGGGGATTTGAAACTCAAACCCAAATGTGACTTTATGCCGCCATTACCCCATAGCACTACTGATGTGTTTCTTAGAAACCTCCAAAATATAGAAACCTTAGCAAAAGTGAACTTAGTGTAGTGAGAAATCTTTATGTAAATCGGGATATCACTATTCGCCCCACTGACAAAGGTGGGACTTTAGTCATTATGAACATTAAGGACTATGAACAGGAATGCAGGTGACAACTTGAAGATCATGACACATATAGTCGGTTAGGACATGATCAGCCAATGGAGATTATAGAAAATCTAAAAATCTTGCTAGATTTGACAGAAGGTTACGATTGGATTACTGAACATACTAAGATATTTCTACTTAAACATTCTGTCAAACTACCTAATTTCTATCTGCTGCCAAAATTCCACAGATCTGTTTATGTTTATAAATTTGTAATGTGCAACCCGGTATCTAAGTTCTTAAGGGCGCAGACAGAAAACATAAGAGATACAACAGAAAACAAACTCTAAATTTGGACTAAAAAGCTGGAGAATTGCACATAGAGTCTAAGAGAGCGTAGAGCTAGTGGAATAGTAAAGTCTACAGTTTTCTTTTGAAGACTTCTGTAGATTCAATGCTTCTGATGTCAGGAGATGGCAATGAATGCTCCATTTTCGGTTTTGGCCAGCTTACAGTGAGGGATGATCAAGATATTGTATTATTTGACCTAAGGAACCAATATGTTGTTTCCTTTTAATCACTTCCAAGTACAGGGGCATTTGACCTTTAAGGCAGTTGTGAGTGATAAGAATCAGCATAAAGCGTACTCAGGTCTGCACAGGAAGCCAATGCATGCTTCTTCTGGCATCTGAGACTTGATCTCTACACCCAAGTTCTTTCACTGCTCTCACCGCTCCGTTCTGAATCACCTGGAGCCGGTGGAGGTCCTTTTGTGCAATGCCCACAAAAAGGCAGCAGCCATAATCCAATTTAGAGCCGATAATGGCTCCGGCAAGAATCTCTGCATTCTTCTCAGAGATAAATGGGCAAAGGTGCCTGAGCAGTTTAATGAAATAAGATGATGACGAAACTAGACTATCAACCTGGGCCTCCATGGACAGATTCTTGTCCAAATAGATGTCCAGTGTTTTCACTTTCGACATCACCTCAATCGTACAATTGCCAAGACTAAATCTTTGTATGCTGAATCAAGTTTAGCCAGTCTTTGATTGGTCCCCACTAGCATAAGCTCCGTTTTAGAGCTGTTCAAAGTCATGCCATTCAAGACCATCCAATTTTGAATGTTAATGACCCTGTTGATGTTAAATTCATCCTCTTTATGCACACCTCTAATCGGGATAACACATTGTGTGTCATCCGCATAGTTTACAAAGAAGATCCCTTCTTGTTCCAACATATCAAAAAACTGAATCATGAAGATGTTGTAGAAATAAGGGGACAAACATGCTCCTAGTAGGACTCCAAATAACAGAGGAATGGGATTAGCCTCAGCTGTTTCGCTAGCCACTCTTATTTGTCTGTGGGACAGAAAGAATTCACCCATTCAGCAGCTGGAGGTGAAAAATGGGCATACTGCTTTAACATGGTGGAGAAGATGGCATGGTCTACCAGGTCAAATGCCGCAAGAGTTACAGTATCATTAAGAAGGCTATTTGGCCAACATCCATTATATGGAGCAATTCCGATTTTAAAGTACAGATACCAGAGCAGTCTTGGTCCCATGGGCCTGAGGAAAACCTCATTGAAATTTGTGAAGAATGTGGACATTATTGAGGTGCTGAGCAATTTGGTTATATACCACTCTATCCAGAATCTTCAACAAAAATTTAGTATTGGTTATCGACCTATAATTGGCTGGGGTTTGCGGGCAAAGATTAGGTTTTTTCAATAATGGGGTAATCTGAGCTGCTTTGATCTTACTGAGTACGCAGTTTTGTTTGAAAGAGGTATTAACACATTTTGTAATGGCTGATATACATGCCACAGTACATGATGTACAGGTGAGCACTCCTTAATAATCACCACAGAGCAAGTATCCCCTTTGCAGCTTGTGACTTTAAGTTGCGCAATTGTCTTGGCTAATTCAGCCTCTGAAATAGGTGAAAAAATAAAAGTCGGAGCATTCAAATTACTCCTGTCTGGCGAAGGGAGCATGACCACAGAATTATTTTGGTTCAGGAGCAGCTTTTCTCCTTCAATAGACTCCTTAATCTTAACCAATTTGCCAGCCAAGGCATCCTGGATGCTTGTGCACCAGCTTTCATCTTTTTGAATAGGGTCTTGAGTGTGGCCTGTGGGCTGTTCCTGCTCTTTTAGTATTCTGAACAGCTCTTTACTATTAGATGGTGCACTAGCAATTCTAGTATTCAAGGAATCTGTTTTAGCTTGAAATATAGCTAGTTTATAAATCCTAGCTGCTTCCTCATAGGTGTCTAAGATATGAGAATCCCTATTATGCTGCCATATGTAAAAAAGTTTGCTTTTTTAGCCTTAAACTCTCCAAGAGAGTCATTAAGCCAAGTATTACTTTGAGCTTTCCTCTGATAAACCATTTTGAGAGGAGCTAGGGTCTCAGTGACTATCTTTTATAATTTCATCAGGGTAACTGATATCTCTTCCAGTCCTGTTATGTTAGAAATATCTATATTCAGACATGAAGCCCAGGTGCCAAGATTTCCCAATGTTAGTTTCTTGGAACTTCTTATCGGAATGAGAACTTTAGGCTCAACCCATCTTTGTGAGAAGTGGTTTATACAACTCAGAAAATTTACACAGAAGTGATCCGACCATGGGTATGGTGAGACTGCCACATCTGTAACTTCAAGATTATGATTTGCAACCTAATCCAGGGTATGTCCCTTTATATGAGTTGGTTCTTTTATAGCCTGAGAGAAGCCAAGGCACCCAAAGCAGTAATCAGGGACTCTGCTGAGGTATCCAAGTCACTGCCTAACCAGAGATTGAAATCTCCTAAAAGGATTAATTTTGTCTTAGGTTTAAGGAGGGTTATGATATAATTACAAAGTTGGGATGAAAAGATTGGGTGATGGTGATGGAACCATATACAAGAGAAGAATATTAAGCATTGTTTCGCACTTATACCTATTTTTAGTAATAAGGAATCCACTCCTGGGATATCCTCTGTTTTACATTCCCAAACTTTGAAATTCGATCTAATAATCAAGGCCACTCCTCCTCCTCTAGTCTCCACTCTGTCCCGTCTAATCAGGTAGGGCCAACTCTAATAGAGGTCCAGCTGCCTCATTACCCCAAGTTTCAGGGATGGTGCACATATCAAGATTATGCTTCTCGATATGTGTAGCTACTTCCAGAGCATGTTTTAGTAATAATCTTGTGTTTAATAGCATGACTTTCAGAATACAAGAGGGAGAACTCCCAACTGGAGTAATCACTTGACGGGATTGAGTTGTATTAATGCCAACTTGAGTTACTACTGACCCATCTTTACTATGTACTTTATCCTCTATCCTTCCAACAAAAGGAGGGGAATTGGAATTATCATAGAACTGATTGGTTACGACGTTCGTAGTGATGTCTGCTACCGTGGGCATCTGAGCATTAGACATTAAACCTACATTTTTCTTAGTAGAAACTCTCCTCTGGTTAAGTTCATCCAAAAAGATGAAACTATTAGAAGCTAATTTGTCTCTGGCACTCTGAATTGCTGCCAGGCCATCTACAATACCCATAATAAACCTTTAAACTTACCAGAATAACTGGCAATGGTAGATGCCTGCTCTCTGCGTCCCCGAGCAAACAGGAGCAAACAAGCCCCTATGCCCCTATGCGCCAGCGCTTACGCGCCTGACGTGTGACTAAATACATGCAAAAACAACAAGTAGCTTGGGAGTTATAGTTTTCAAGCGTTAAGACGCTAGCACAGCTCTCCAAAGGAAGAGAAACCGTGGATCGTATCTTAGTAGCGGAGAGTAGTTTAGTAGCTGACAAACAACCCCAAGATTGCAAATTGTCAGCTTCAGATAGTGTTCTGCAACTACCTTAAATGTACATTTATACCATACTTCAACCCTTGGTACAAAAACATTCTACCGTTGTAAAAGATACCACACATTTTTTTAACATCATCAACTCACTGGCTATAGAAACAAATAACATACTAACCATAGATTGTAACAGCTTGTACACTTCCATTCCCCATGATTTTGGTTAATAAGAGGTGGAATTGATTCTTCTTAAAGAAGAGGAAGTTGGAGCATCAAAATAGTTCATAATGATTTAGCTTGATTTTATAGCACAGAACTTTTAGTTTAGGTTTAAATGTGACTTTTACCTACAAATGAGTGATACTGCAATGGGTACCACTATGGCCCTTGCGTAGGCCAACGCTTTCATGTTGAAATTTGAATATGATTGTTGTATACAGCATCCAGTGTGGTATAGTACATATTATACTGAGGACTCTATCTTGATGACATTTCTATGGTATGGAATGACAGCATTGAGAGAAATTAAGTTATTTCCTTGCATATCTGAATGTTATTGATAGCAGAATTCAATTCAGACATGAGATAGGAAACCCAAGACTACATTTCTTGGATGTACAGATTACACCAAGAGTGACAGATTTCTCACTAGTCTTTATCACAAACAAGCTGATCGTAACAACCTATTGCGCCAATTGAGCTTCTATCTGCCCTCAACATTAAAAAGCCTCTGATACAGCCAACTACTCCATGTGAAACAGATTGCGAAGGCTGATGAACACTACAGGGAAGCGCTAGATGAGATGATAATACAATTGAAAGAATAAGAGTTTCCCAAAACTAAGGTTGAATCATGTGGAAGATCAACACTATTTTACATGGAGAGTTATATCTGGGTTAAGGAAAACAAAATATTTTGTGAGTAAATATAGCTCTAAGTCAGCTAAAATAAAAACAAATATTTTGAAACACTGGCCAATATTATCATGTGATGATGAATTACAGAATTTGTTTGAACAGAAACCAGTGTTTGCTTTGAAGAGAAGTAAACATTTAAGAGACTTGTTGGTGAAGACCAGACCTAAATAGAAGGAGAAACTCAAATCCAAAAAAGGCTACATTTTTATGTCTATCATGTAACAGTTGCAACAACATTATAAAAGGTGAATTTGTCACGCATCCCAAAACTGGTGGAAATATTTATTTACACTATTATGCCACTTGTAATCCACACAATGTTGTATATTCCATCAAATGCCCTTGTGGCCTTCTTTATGTTGGCCATACCTCCCGTGAAGCTTGGTTAAGATGGATGAACATAAGTCAAATATCAAACTCCAGAACCAGAATTCATCTGTTTCTAGACACTTTAAATAAAAGAGACATCAGTTGTCACAGATTAGATTCCAAATACTCGAAGTAGTGAATGAGATTGGTCTCACATTGAATATTGGCAAAAAACTTGAACAACGGGAGGCTTATTGGATTCACAGACTGGACACTGTTTTTCTGAGTGGAATGAACAAGAAGTTGAACTTAAATTGTTGTGTATGAACATATTCTTTTTATAGCAGTTGGAATCTAATATTTAGATCCTATAAACCTACAGAAGACCTACGGAACTGCACATATTGTGCCTAATTACACAGTATCTCTATTTCATACCAAAGTGTGAATAGCTCTTTGAAAAGTTATGAATACATAACTTTTCATCTATCTTGAAGATGATGGATGTGAGAAGTGGTATCTAGACATGACTGTTAGATACATCTTTACTGCTAGCCAAATTGTGAGTTTATAATGTGTCTAAGAATATTTAATCGCTATTTCATTCCAAAGTGTGAACAACTTGTTGAAAAATCATTTCATAATCATGGAGATGTGGGATGTACATGCTAATCTTTTTTTAAAACGAAAGTTCATCTGTAAATGCATATTTAGATATGTATGTAACTGTGCAATAGTGTACTAAAGTGTAACACAATACTTTACTGGCATAAACAAGTTATTATTTGTGACTTAAAGATGCTTGTGACAATTTGAGAAAATAATGCACCATATGCTACTAACCGACCACCACCTGTGATTACTTGAGAGACACAATTGAAGGTTTTCAATTTTTTTATTCAGACCTTTTGGCCTTGACAAAGCCCTTAATTGGGTGAAACATTATCACATGCCACCACCTGGTTAATGTTGTCTTGACTAGGAACTCATCTTAATCACATTTGTTTGTAACTTAATAAAATAATTAATTTTGAATTTGCTGACCTACAATCTCATTTGTCTTGGCGCAGTACCCAACTACACAACTTTAATACATGCTAATTAGATACAGTTTGACTATAAGCCAAATATCTGGTTCATATAAGAACAGATAGGTGTTTATACAAAGGATTTATTAATATCTATGATAATCATTCTGGATGTGGAATGATCATTGTATGCACTGTATAACATCACTCATTTAGTCTAATATATGGATACCAATATGATAAGTTGCTTGTGACCCTTAGTATGTGCAAACATATCATATAATCATACAACGTGAAACTAAAGTTGAAGATACGTATATGTGTGATTATACGTTTTGTACATACTACTTTCATGATGTAATGTTTTGCGACAATCATGGGGCTGTTCAGAATCAGGCATAATGATATAATTTGTTTTTAGGGAATAATTGCATCAATGTTTTTACTTCTCGATATTGCCATAACCATTAGATTAGCTCAACTGACATACTGTTTATGATTTTATTAATTTGTAATATCATATGTAATAAGAATGCACAATTATGCCAAGAGTAGTTTATATTTCCATATGCATATAGATGGTGAAGCATATGTACAAACAAAATATAATTTGCATTAGCACCATGTTTTTAATAACATGTGAACATTTCTCATTTGTTGAATGTACTGTGTCGTAATTCGATATTCCATGCTGGGATCCAATAACGTTGACATAATTTGACATTCAGATGGTATTTGGCATTTGAGCATCATCTGCACTTGATAATATCAGATAAAAACCCACACGTTTGCATACAGTATTGTACATTACTACGATGCTACATACATTTTATATGCGACATGAGTTACGTACAATAAGGTTCATTTGATATATTGCTATCATAACTACCTCCAGCTGCTGATATGCTGCATGCCAACATTCAGACGCACCGAAGAGGGAGTTTTGAGAGAGAAATCGGGAGATGTCGTTTTTCCTATAGGAATGTATTGGCGCTGGCATTATTTTAGGCAGGAGAACGTGAGAAAAAGCAACGTTTCGCACTCAAACGTCGGGAGTCTCCCGCTTAAATTGGGAGGGTTGGCATGTAAGACATGATCAACACTGTCATCACCACTTTGATATTGATATTGATATTCTATTTCTATCGCGCTCGTACACAAGTGGTTCAGAGCGCAACAAGGCAAGGGAAGGGAACAGGGGAGAACAAAAACAGCGATCTTACTAGGCCCAGTGACATTGAGAACGCGCAAGTGATGTGACGTCATGCCTACGCGGTGGCGTTACGGCATGACGTCACACGCAGGAGCCGTTATACTAATGTGTACACAGAGTTTAGGTAAACGTTCAAATGCGGTCTGGGAACTTTGGAGCATAGACATTACACTGTTCTCATGACGTGCGGTTCTTTGAAAGTATTCACTTGTGATAAGGATCCCATCTCTTGGAACCTCTTTTATACATTTGAGCAATGGTTTATGTACCCTTTCCATGGTTATCTTTTAGAAGGTGATTGAATGAAAAAACACACGCAGTACTAGCAGTTATGTTTATTCTCTGAGAGCCTGCTTTATCTCAAAACGGGTATATTGGTTCTACCATTCAAGGAAGCGCTGCCATTTGAGCTTGTGCTTCGAATTTCTTCATCACATTTTACACTACAAAAAGCCCCATTTAAAGAGCTGTCTGTCTGCTCTACATATTATTATTATTTTTCACATGTTTTCAGAGTGAAATTGATTACATTATGCCAACTCATGGTTTCTTGGCCCAGATGGAATTGTGCCATTGAAACAGTTGGGACATTTATGAGCATCCCACTATTGACCAAAGGTTGTAATTGTTTAAGACCTAGAGTTTTAGTCAGTTGTAAACAACCGAAATCAATCGGTTTTGTCGAAAAGTCTTTTTTGGTGTTAGAAGGACAGGCAGCAATGTGATTTACATAGAAAATGTGCCCAGATGATACTTTATTTTTTTTGTTTTTTTGATATCATAAACTCTGTAATTGAATATTATTTGTATTATATGTCCTCTATAGAGCCATCCCTGAAGATGGACCATGTGGTCTGTAATGCATCAGCAATGGTCTTTGCTGTTCTTTAATAAAAAGTAAGATATCACATCATATAAAGAAGAAGCGCACCTTT